>NC_069499.1:983138398-983438398 GCF_027579735.1 Bombina bombina | reverse complement strand
CCGAGGTAAGGTGTGAGACTGAGTGGTCCTGCATAAGCAGTAAGCTGTAGAAGTAGTGTTCTCTAAAACAACTTAACATATCTTAACATATCTTAACATATTACCAAGCCTTAAAAAAGGAATACTACTAACAGCTAAAATCATGGATGTAAGTGAACTGTCCAGGAGAGTTGGTTCTTTAGCTCAGAGTATGGATCACATGATTCAAGGCTTAAGGGATATTCAATTAGAGAATCAGAATATAAATTTTTTTATTAATGATCACCTTGCTAACAAAACTCCTAATGTTGAGTCAACCCCAGAACCCATTGTTAGTCCACCTGAAAAGTTCTCTGGGGACAGATCTATGTTCAGGGATTTCAGGAATTCCTGCACTCTGCTTTTTACTTTGAAACCTAAGTCATACCCAACTGACAGGATTAGAGTTCTAACTGTAATTTCATTTCTCAGAGGTGAGGCCAGTTCTTGGGCCAATGCTTTTTATGAAAAAAATGATCCTATCCTAAATTCCCTAGAAGATTTTTTTTCTGCTATGTCTCTCTTATATGAAGATCACAATAGAAAAAATACTGCTGAAACTGCCATTAGATCTTTAAGGCAGGGCAAAAGAATGGTAGAAGATTACATTACTGAATTCAAAAGATGGGCTCCTGACACCCTTTGGAATATTCCTGCTCTACGAAATCAGTTCCGTCTGGGGCTCAATGATGCAGTTAAGGATGAGTTGGCAAGGGGTGTGATTCCAGAGGACTTGGATGCCTTGATGACTCTCTCTATTGGCGACTTAGGGAAAGGAAGTCAGAAAGATCTTATTCGGAGAATACCAGCAGAAGAACCCCCAATTATTATCACTCAACTCCTACCACAGTAATCACTAGACCCATAGAAGAACCCATGGATGTTGCAGTTATTAGGGGACCCTTGAGACCTGAAGAGAAAGCAAGGCGTAAGCTTCTAAACTTATGTCTATACTGTGCTGAAAAGAACCATGCAGTTAGGGACTGTCCCTCTCTGATTCGACAAAAGAAGCGTAAGACTTCATCCAATGACCATACAGTTAATTTGGTTGACAGCATAAAATCTCATCTATCTATTTATGTCTCCTTACAGTGGTCCCATCAGAAGATAAACGTTCAGGCCATAATTGACTCTGGGGCTTCTGGGAATTTTGCTGATAACACTTTTGTTGTTAATAATCACATACCACTAATAAAAAAGAATGTTGCACTAGCTATTCATCTGGTTGACGGTTCATTCTTTAGCTCTGGTCCCATAACTCACCACACTATCCCACTCAAAGTGGTTACCCCTTCAGGACACACAGAGCTTATTTCCTTTGATGTTCTTCCATCTTCTGTTTATCCACTAATCCTTGGATTGAATTGGTTAATAAAGCATAATCCCACTATATCGTGGTCTACAGCATCAGTAGTTTTTGACTCAAATCACTGTAAACAATCCTGTTTTGGGGTACACACACATTGTCAAATCACTGAACATAAGTTACCAGAATGCTATAGTGAATTTGCTGATGTTTTTGATAAAAAAAGAGGCTGAGTCCTTACCTCCACACAGAGACTATGACTGTCCTATTGATCTTATACCTGGAAGCTCCATACCATATGGTCATATATATCCGTTGTCACAGCCAGAGTTAAATCATTTAAAAGAATATTTAGATGATAACTTGAAAAAAGGCTTTATTAGACCTTCCACCTCCTCTGCAGCTGCAGCAATGTTCTTTGTAAAAAACAAGGATGGCAGTCTTAGGCCTATCATCGATTATAGGCAGTTGAACAAATGCACAAAAAAGAACAGATACCCCCTGCCCCTCATACCTGAACTTATTGAACGTTTACAAGGTGCCACAGTTTTTACTAAACTTGACCTCAGAGGTGCTTACAATTTGATCAGGATGAGGGCAGGGGATGAATGGTTAACTGCATTCCGTACTAGATACGGTTTGTATGAATACACTGTAATGCCCTTCGGGTTGTGCAATGCCCCTGCGACATTTCAATGTTTTATAAATGATGTCTTTCATGATTTGTTAGATGTCTGTATTGTCGTATACTTGGATGACATCTTGGTTTATTCAAATTCTCTACAGGCTCACATTGTACATGTCAAACAAGTATTAACACGTTTAAGGGCACACCATCTCTATGCAAAGCTTGAAAAGTGTATTTTTAATACAAACACCATATCATTCCTTGGTTACTGCATCTCACCAGCTGGAATTTCAATGGAGTCAAGCAAAGTGGAAGCTATTACTAACTGGCCTATTCCACGTAATAAAAAAGATGTTCAAAGATTCCTTGGCTTTGCGAACTTTTATAGAAAGTTCATTAAAGATTTCTCTCTTATTGTCAGACCTCTCACTACGCTAACACGTAAGCAAGTCAAGTTTGTTTGGAATCAAGATGCTGATCATTCCTTTAATATTCTAAAAACTAAATTTGTCTCAGCCCCTATTTTATAATTTCCAGATCCCACATGTCAATTTACGCTGGAAGTTGATGCTTCTGAGTTTGCTGTGGGGGCTGTTTTATCTCAAAGACGTTCTGAAAAAGAACCTTTGCATCCTGTCTCCTATTATTCTAGAACTATGAGTTCAGCAGAGATTAATTATGGAATTGGTGACAAGGAACTTCTTGCAATCAAATCAGCTTTGGAGTTTTGGCGACACCTCCTAGAGGGTGCAACATATCCAATCACCATCTATACTGATCACCGTAATTTAGAATATTTAAAATCAAACAAGACCCTTAGTGCTCGCCAGGTTCGATGGAGTTTGTTCTTTTCTCGTTTTGATTACGTTATAACTTATAGACCAGGATCCAAAAATATGAAAGCCGATGCTCTTTCTAGAAAAGACCCTCGTCCTACTGATGTGGTTTCTCCTTCATCTATCATACCTTCGGATAGAATTATTTGTCTAACAACTGATTTTAAAACCATTTTACAAGAACATTTAAAGAATGATTCATCTTTGGATCATTTGGATGTACTAAAACATTCGGACAACTTATACTACCATGGCACTCTGTTATATATACCTCCTTCTCTCAGGAATGAGGTACTTACCTCTGCCCACGACTCCTTGTTGGCTGGTCATCCTGGAGTTCATAGAACTGCTCATTTGATTAAAAGGAATTACTGGTGGCCTAAGATGCATGATACTATTAAACAGTACATTGAATCCTGTATGGTATGTACAACTAAGAAACATCACCATAAGAGTCCCTATGGTTACCTTCTCTCTTTACCAGTACCAGACAGACCTTGGGCAGCGATTGCTATGGATTTCATCGTTGATCTACCTTCATCAGCTAATTATAACACCATATTAGTAGTTGTGGACTTATTTTCTAAAATGGCACATTTCCTACCACATAGAGGATTGCCTACATCTTCAGAAACTGCTTCACTTTTTCTGAATCACATTGTGAAATTACATGGTCTACCTGAGACAATTACCACAGATAGAGGTACGCAATTCACTTCAAGGTTTTGGAATCAACTGTGCTCCTCTCTCAACATTATCAAACGTTTGAGTACCGCTTATCATCCACAAACGAATGGTCAAACAGAAAGGACAAATCAAACATTAGAGCAGTACCTTCGTTGCTACTGCACTCAACAACAAGATAACTGGCATTCCCTACTTGCTACTGCCGAATTTGCCCATAATAATGCCGTAAATTCATCAACTAAAATGACACCATTTTACATCAACTACGGATTTCATCCCTCATATTACCCAAATCGGATCAACAATTCCGACATGCCTATAGTTAATGATCTTGTTAACACCATTACCACCAATTTCACAACATTGAAACAAGTCTTACTAGAAGCTCAGGCTGTTCAGAAACACCATTATGATCTACGTAGATCCAAGCCCCCAGATTACAAGATTGGCGACAAAGTCTGGTTAAGCACTAAACATCTACGGTTACAAGTTCCATCTAAAAAACTCGCTTCTCTATATTTAGGGCCTTATCCAATACAAAAGGTCATCAATGTTAATGCTCTAACACTTAAGCTACCAGATTCTCTAAAGATACATCCCACATTCCACGTTTCTCTTTTGAAACCGTACAGTACAATCAGAGACATGACTCAGAATGACACGGTGGATCCTTCAGTTATTGATGGCATGGAGTATGAGATTGAGTCTATCCTAGACTCTCGTTACCATCATAATCAACTTCAATATCTTGTCAGTTGGAAAGGGTTTGGTCCGGAGGAGGACTCTTGGGAACCTTCCACTAATGTCTCTGCACCACGTCTTGTCTCCTTGTTTCATCGTAGAAATCCTGATCGTCCTGGTCCTTGATCCGCGGAGCGGCTCCTTGGGGGGGGTGTCCTGTCAGGGATTTATCTCTTTTCATGCTGTACCTTTTAAGAAAGTGAACTCACTAGCCCTATTTAAGGCTCCTCCCAAAAGAACTCATTGCTTGGTAATTTGTTGCTCAGTGACAAGCTGCTTCTGAAGAGACCTAGCCGTTTATACAACTTTGTATTTCAACTTATTGCTCTCTAAACTCACCCTGAGTTTCTGCCTACTTGAATCAACCTGCAGATGCTCTTTTGTGCCTGAAGATTTTCACCGTTTATTCAGTCAGAGATTTCTCAGTCTCTCTCCTGTATTGATGTTACTCCCTGCAGCGTGTGACGTCACGCCCGACATTCTCCCGCCGCGGTTCTCCGTCAAGCTCACTGTGATACCGCTGGGACTTGTTGCTGTCTGGTAACAGTATTACTCTGCTCAATTGCCATCTCCTGTAATACTGGTCTGTATATATTTCATTGTATGAACTGTGTGTATTGCTGCAACTTCATTACACTTATGCTTGCTATATTAACTGTGTAACTCTCACTTGCTGGAGAATCATATACGCTTCAGATATCAAATATGCACTAAACTATTACTTCTAATTACCAACTTGCATACAAATAACTGTGACAAAGATTCATATTGCTACCATCTCTCATTAACGGACTGCCTAAGCATACTTCAATCCTTATAACAATTAACCTTCTTTCTGCTTGAAAAGAACTGTTTGCATTAACTTCAACTTTACCTGTTTCATGAGATAAACACAGCATCTTATACTCTGATTGAACAAGTTTGGAAATAACCAATATTCATTATCAAAGTATGGTTTACATAATGCCCACAGCTTGATTTATTTAGATAACAAAGTACTGTGTGAATTTTGGTGTGTTTGCTAAAGCCTGCTGCATAAACTATTTTACACTGCTTGTGTGTGTGAATCAAGGCACCTGCAGTGATTAACTCTTTCACTACTGTTGAAGTTACATTCCTTTAAAATTTACTCTCTTTTCTGCTGCTAGCAGTTATTGTTGCGTGAAGGTTCCGTTTTCACTCAGCTACCCTGCTGTAGTGACCCTCAGATCAATGAGCATATCAGGGTTCCCTTAAGTTCAATCTGTGGGAATCCGAGGTAAGGTGTGAGACTGAGTGGTCCTGCATAAGCAGTAAGCTGTAGAAGTAGTGTTCTCTAAAACAACTTAACATATCTTAACACCGCTGCTCTATAACCTGTCCGTCTGCTCTGAGCAGGCGGACAGACATCGCCGGAAATCAACACCTCCCTGTTGGCGGCCCATTGGCCGCGAGTCTGCAGGGAGCGGCGTTGCACCAGCAGCTCTTGTGAGCTGCTGGTGCAATGCTGAATATGGAGAGTGTATTGCTCTCCGCATTCAGCGAGGTCTGGCTGACCTGATCCGCACTGTCGGATCAGGTCCGGCAGACTTTGTTAAATAGAGGCCTAAATGTTAACATGTAAGTCAACTCTTGATTAGCCAATTTAATGTGCTTTCTTTCGAATTATGTATATATAGCTATTCAGTCTTATCCTGGCTTTAATATCACAACAAACACTAAAGTTTATAGCATAGACAGAAGATGAATTTAGAATTATTATACTTACAGATAAAAATGTTTTTAATGCGTTATGAAATAACATACTTGCTTTCATATTCTAATTATTTTGATATTTTTTCTTACAGATTTTCAGGTTTGCTGAATTCACAAAATAATTTGTAGTTATTGTTAGTGTATTTTATTTATAAAATAAATAACACATCCTTCTAATATTAGAAGGACATGGACAGAAAAGAATAGTTGCAACTGGTTATTAAATTATCTATTTTACAAGCACATGCCTGCTATTATATATAATACAGTTAACTTGTTTTAAATGTACTTTAAAATATCAACACAGCTCCAGCAGATAATAAGTGTTAAAGTCTTGTATTTTAACAAAGCGAAGGTGGAGCTAGATACAGCCATATAAGAAATTTTGGTTGTGTAATTTAGAGATGTACAATTTTGAAAATTTTAAATAAGGCTTAATGGTGAGGCTATGCAGTATAATTTAGAATTTAAAGGGACAGTCTAGTCAAAATTAAACTTTCATGATTCAGATAGGGCATGCAATTTTAAACAACTTTCCAATTTACTTCTATTATCTAATTTGCTCAATTCTTTAGATATCCTTTGTTGAAGAAATAGCAATGCACATGTGTGAGCCAATCACATAAGGCCTCTAGGTGCAGCAACCAATCAGCAGCTACTGAGCATATCTAGATATGCTTTTCAGCAAGTGATATCAAGAGAATGAAGCAAATTAGATAATAGAAGTAAATTAGAAAGTTGTTTAAAATTACATGCTCTTTCTAAATCACGAAAGAAAAAAATTGGCTTTCATGTCCCTTTAACCCCTTAATGACAAGTGACGTACCAGGTACGTCCTGCAAAAACTTGCAGTTAGTGACAATGGACGTACCTGGTACGTCACTTGTCTAAGAGAGTGCTGGAAGCGATCGCAATCGCTTCCAGCAGCTCTCAGGGTATTGCAGTGATGCCTCGATATTGAGGCATCCTGCAATACCCTTAGAAAGCATCCGATGCAGAGAGAGCCACTCTGTGGCCCTCTCTGCACCGGTAGCGATGCGGCCGGTTCGTTGGTGGGTGGGAGCGCAACAGGGAGGCGGGTGGGCGGCCCATCGCTACCCGGCATCCGGCTCCTGTTAGTGCAATGTGCACGCCGGGTGCCGGGAGCGTGCGGGGGCGCGCGTGCGCGTGCGCGTGCGCGCGCGGGGGCGCGCGCACGCCCGCGATCACCTAAACACACTGACACCAATGAGTGGGAAGAGGGGGGGGAATATATATATATGAGGATCTGGGAGGGGGAGGGGGTTGGGGTATTGTGGGGGGCTGCTACACTACAGAAAAAAATAAATTAGAAATAAAAAATAATAATTAAAAACACTTTTTTGGGGGGCAAATTGGGTACTGGCAGACAGCTGCCAGTACCCAAGATGGCGGCAATTAGGTAGGGGAGAGGGTTAGATTGCTGGGGGGGGGGATCATGGAGGTTGGGGCTAAGGCAGGAGTCCATCACAGCTAAAACATTTTATTTTTTTTTATTAAAAAAAATAAAAACTCCTTTTATTTAGTACTGGCAGACTTTCTGCCAGTACTTAAGATGGCGGGGACAATTGTGGGGTGGGGGAGGGAAGAGAACTGTTTGGGAGGGATCAGGGGGTGGGATGTGTCAGGTGGGAGGCTGATCTCTACCCTAAAGCTAAAATTAACCCTGCAAGCTCCCTACAAGCTACCTAATTTAACCCCTTAACTGCTGGGCATAATTTACGTGTGGTGCGCAGCAGCATTTAGCGGCCTTCTACTTACCAAAAAGCAACCACAAAGCCATATAAGTCTGCTATTTCTGAACAAAGGGGATCCCAAAGAAGCATTTACAACCATTTGTGCCTTAATTGCAGAAGCTGTTTGTAAATAATTTCAGTGGGAAACCTAAAGTTTGTGACAAAATTTGTGAAAAAGTGAACTTTTTTTTTTATTTGATGACATTTGGCGGTGAAATGGTGGCATGAAATATACCAAAATGGGCCTAGATCAATACTTTGGGTTGTCTTCTAAAAAAAAATATATACATGTCAAGGGATATTCAGGGATTCCTGGAAGATATCAGTGTTCCAATGTAACTAGCGCTAATTTTGAAAAAAAGTTGTTTGGAAATAGCAAAGTGCTTCTTGTATTTATTGCCCTATAACTTGTAAAAAAAGTAAAGAACATGTAAACATTGGGTATTTCTAAACTCAGGACAAAATTTAGAAACTATTTAGCATGGGTGTTTTTTGGTGATTGTAGATGTGTAACAGATTTTGGGGGTCAAAGTTAGAAAAAGTGTGTTTTTTTCAATTTTTTCCTCATATTTTATATTTTTTTTTATAGGAAATTATAAGATATGATGAAAATAATGGTATCCTTAGAAAGTCCATTTAATGGCGAGAAAAACGGTATATAATATGTATGGGTACAGTAAATGAGTAAGAGGAAAATTACAGCTAAACACAAACACTGCAGAAATGTAAAAATAGCCATTGTCATTAAGGGTAAGAAAATTGAAAAATGGTCCGGTCATTAAGGGGTTAATCTAATATCTGTACATAATATTATATGTTGAAAGACATAACAACTTTTGTTATGTTCGTTTTAAGAAATGTGTAGGGTGAACTTGCTAGATTAAAGTGACAGTCTAGCTTAATTTGCTATTTTCATTCTAATATCTATCATCCACGTTTGTAGAAAATTCTAATATATTTAAAAAAATATATAGCTTAGTTATTATGTTAGTGTTATTTGCATGATAACATAGGTAGATTAAATGATCTTTAAAGAAAACATTATAGCTAAGTTTAGTTTCACATTTAGACATAACTAGTTTTTGTATGCCATATTGATGAGAGTGTTCACTCTAGTGGAATCATTTAAAGGGACAGTTAACTCAATATTTTTCTCAACTTCAATGTGTTCACAATGATCCACTTTACCTGCTGGAGTGTATTAAATTGTTTATGTTTACAAGTATTTCCATTACCCTTGATTTTGCATTTAAAATAGTTGATTTAGCCTGTGGTATCTCCACCTATTCAGAGAGTTTTTGCCCAAAGGCCAAGCTGTGTAAACACAGCCATCATAAGAAATTACACTCCCAGTGAGGTATATAAGATATAAGGTAATAAAATGTTAATTGTCAAGTATTGGTGATTGTTTTACAGACTGATAAAGAAGCATATATATGTACACAAAGTGATAAAGTAATGAGATCAGATTATGTCTACAAGCTCAAACCATTTTATTTGTTTGTGGCTTCAAAACACAAAATCATCTAATTCATAGATACAAATAAACCTTAAAAAGCAAATCACATACATTTTATACTCTGCTGCTGTTAAAAAAAAGGAATTTGAAACACATTAAGGGACAAAAATATTATAGTATACTGTCCATTTAAGAGTCTGTACTGATTGGTTATAAAGCTCTGTCAAAGGAAGGAGATAAGTGGCCAGTTTACAAAGGCTTACATACAAGGTCCTCACACAGGTCAAATGTATATTCATATAAAAGGGTCAAGTTTGCCAAAATGTGGAATGGCTAATAAAGTAAATATCTATTTGGTGGAGACTGTTCATTTAAATGCATATAACCTTTGATGGTGTGTAGACTAATATATTTACATTTATTCTTTGAATTAAACATGACTGCATCTAAATCTTATTTTGTTAAAACATTACCATTGCATATTTACTATAAGAATAGTGTGTATTACATGCATTTATCAATGATAAGAACAATATTCTAAAAGTAAATATGTTAACTATTTAGTTGTTGTTGCTAACAGCTTGTGATGGCTATTTAATTTGTAGTGATAGGGACATGCAACCCAAAGTTAATCTTCCATAATTCCAACAGAGCTAATTTTAATAAAACAAACATTTACCTTCGATAATCACATTTGGTTCATTCACTTGGTATCCTAAGTTGAAAAAACGATCTACATCGGCTTATGAGCAGCAAAGCATTACTGGTTGTTATCTGCTTATTTGTGGGTGGCCAACAATGCATAGTTGCAATGGTTAGCCAGATGTCTTCAGATACTTCACAGTATTGCATATCTGCTCCTTAAAATAAAAAACACCATGAGAATGACTTTTAAAATTAAGCATATGTGAATATTTAATAGAAATACATGCTCTATTTGATTTTTGGTAAATAATGACATTTATTTTTAAAAATGTCCCTTTAATTTATAAAAGTAACCTCTATTTTAAATACAAATAACGCATTTTAACATTAGTGAAATATAGCGTGGTAAACTTATCTTTCAACACGAGATTCGCATTTCTGAAAAGTCATTTATAATTTCACACACTGTCACTTAGCACACAATTGATGTGCATTGTTGGGATTGTAAATAAATTTAAAAAAGCACTGTCAATACTTGACAATGAGTCACAATATTTATTTAAGAACAAAGGAATATATACAATATTAACATTCTGGATTCTAATCAATTATCAACAGAGTTAAAAATACATTGAACAATGTAACACATCTATTGATCAGTAAACATTAATGTGACTGGATAATATTTACTTTCTGAATATTAAATACAATATATTTCAACTGTCAAATGTAAAAATGTAAACAAAATTTATAAATATCTAACGGATGCCGTATATTATATATGCTTCACATACACATTACATTCCCATAAATTCTAAAAAAAAGTCTACATGCCAAATGTAGTCATAGCACCCCTAGGAGGTATGTGTATGTAAGTTGCAAAGATATGAATCTATGAACCATTAAGTAACGGCCAATCAGAGGTCATCACACAAACATGACTTGAGTCAGTATGGCCTCACAGACATGATAACAAAATTAAATTATTTTATCCAATCAGATGTACAGATACCATGTCCCATGGTGTATCTCATGTTTACTTCCCCATATAAAAGTCAATTTCACGTAGCCATTTTTGTCAGTTCTCTAAAGCCTGTTTGGCAACATGGTGCTTCCCAGGTTCACTAGCAAGGATAGTGCGGCACTGGTCTACGCCGTCAAGGAGTTTTATCCACAGCTTTATGGGGTTCGGAGAAGGACGATGACTGGGCCAGTAAAAGATGCCATCTGGGCGTCTGTCGCTCTATCAGTTAATGGGGTGTCAGACGTCCAGAGGAAACCCTTGCAAATGTGTAGGAGATTCGAAGATATGAGGCTGCGTCTGCAGAAGAAATTCCGCCTCATGAGGGATTGGACTCATGACCGTCGGAGAGGTGAGGATCCGGGCCCACCTTCACAAAAACTAGTTTTTCTTGAACATGAGGAGACTTTATGCTTGCTCCTCAATCTCTGTTTCCCCTCCGCATTTGCAAGTGTGCGGTCCTTGCCCCCTCCCAGCCCCCAGCTGATGCCCATGAGACTCCAGACCCAGAGGCCAGTGACCCTCAAATCGGTGACCTGGGAGCAACCGGGACAGAGGCTGAACCAGGTAAAGATCAGACTTTATATAATATTTTAATATTTGAGTATACATTTAAGCAATGTGTATACATTCATATCTCCAAAATATCTCAAATATACAACAGACGTTAACTAGGATGATATATATATATGAATTTAGATTAGTCAAACATCATATAGGAAGAATGCTATTTATTGCGCAATGACGAATATGTGTCACAGAGATTAAACGGAAGTGCTCATCCGTAAACTCCCTATCCTCCGCCGTTTTATAAATTGCATATCGATTACTACATAACTTTAAAAAATTATTTAGCATCATTAAATATTCAAAACAATTATATTAGAATATCATTATAAACACAATTGTTAAGATATTAAAAACAGATCTAAAATATAATCATCATACTACTAGATCCAAAGAAATTAATAATCAACGATACGCAATTGCGCTTTATATTATTGCGCAATGCTCATCGATAAAATAATTGCGCAGATACTTGAACATGAATTTGCAGTTACAGTGGCATTACTTTAGACATGTTGGTCAAATGTATACATTAATTTGTATAAATGTTAAAAATACAGTATCATGAGTTTCAAGATTAAAAATACAATCATCTATACTATGAATCTAAAGTTAAATAATGACAGATAAATGTCTAACAATTGATATCAATGCAAGAATACAAAAATTACTCAAAGGGACAGTCAACAACATAAATTCTTTTTTAATTAAATAAACCTGATCCCTTTATTTCTAAATCCATTTTGATTGATAAAATAACATTTATTATAAAATAATTTTAAACTCTGTAATTTGCTGGTATCTAAGCCATTGCAGACTGACCCCTCATTCATTTATTTTTGATGCATGAAGAAATAATGATTTGTCTTTATAGTTATTATTTTAGCTTATATCTAAATGGTTAAGATATGAAGAACATATTTAATGTGTAATTCTTCTTCTATATAGTATATTTTCTTCTAAACATGATTTGTATTAACATTATTACAATGTCCCTTTGCTTATTTTTATTTCTGTTCTGTCATTTATATTAAATATAAATTGTATATTTTGTTTTAGGTTGTAACTCAGCATGGTTGACGCTAGAGTCTCTAGCCAGATTGGAGAGTACCATGCTGAGTTGCCATCAGCAGCTGGGAATGATGCAGGATTCCATGATTCTGCAGCTGCAGTTTAATGAGATCATGCTTCATCGCATGAGCTGTATTGAGGCAAGGCTGCAAGCTGTAGCTGCAGAACCTCATTCAGAGGAACGTGAGGAGGGTGCCCCAGAAATTGGAGAGTCTGGAGATTCCCCAAGGGAGCAGGAGTAACTCCTCCGTCCATTGATTTTTGTTTAATATGTTACCTGTTGGCTCTGTTATTTATTTGTTAGAATTTTTGTTTTGTGCCTGTTGCACTTTGTTTGCCCTTGTCATATGGCTCCAAAGGGGCTGTGTTGGCCTTTGTTTGCCCTTGTCAACTCCATGAAAGGACTGTGATACACTATGTCTCCTTGTCAGATGGCTCCAAGGGGCTGTGTTGGCCTTTGTTTGCCCTTGTCAACTCCCTCCAAGGACTGTGATGCACTATGTCACCTTGTCAGATGGCTCCAAAGGGGCTGTGTTGGCCTTTGTTTGCCCTTGTCAACTCCCTCCAAGGACTGTGATGGACAATGTCACCTTGTCAGATTGCTCCAAAGGGGCTGTGTTGGCCTTGGTTTGTCCTTGTCAACTTCCTCCAAGGAATGTGATGCACTATGTCACCTTGCCAGATGGCTCCAAAGGGGCTGTGTTGGCCTGTGTTTGCCCTTGTCAACTCCCTCCAAGGACTGTGATTGACTATGTCACCTTGTCAGATGGCTCAGAAGGGGCTGTGTTGGCCTTTGTTTGCCCTTGTCAACTCCCACCAAGGACTGTGATGCACTATGTCACCTTGTTAGATTGCTCCAAAGGGGCTGTGGTGGCCTTTGTTTGCCCTTGTCAACTCCCTCCAAGGACTGTGATGCACTATGTCACCTTGTCAGATGGCTCCAAAGGGGCTGTGTTGGTCTTTGTTTGCCCTTGTCAACTCCCTCCAAGGACTGTGATGCACTATGTCACCTTGTCAGATGTCTCCAAAAGGGCTGTGTTGGCCATTGTTTGCCCTTGTCATCTCCCTCCAATGAGTGTGATGTAATATGTCACCTTGTCAGATGGCTCCAAAGGGGCTGTGTTGGCCTTTATTTTCCATTGTCAACTCCCTCCAAGGACTGTGATGCACTATGTCAACTTGTCAGATGGGGACTGTGTTATTATTCTGACTAATTTGTCCTATTATATTATTTAATTATGTTTTATGACCTTCATAAATCATATTTATCATAATAAAAAGAATATTTTAATTAAAAAGCTATATTTATTTTTTATGTATTAATGCCATTTCTAATAAAAGTGATTTTATGTTAATAATTCTTAAGTGATGCTAACAATAGTAATTTATTTATGGATATGCATTTATAAGGTACTTTTTAATATCTAATTTTGTTTTACTCAACATACACATATAATATATTTAAAGCAGACTAAATGTGGATGTTGACAGCACATATATTCCAATTCTCATGAGTTGTAGAACATACAAAATCACTGTGTGTAATACACACATATTTTAGATGAAAAATCTCTTTCTATGATGTTTTATTATATTTTATTCTCAAACCTTATATTGCTATAGGTAACATATAATGTATGATATAAGAATGTATCAAGGAGTGCCTAAGAGGAAGGCTAGGGATAAATAGATTGGCTAATATTACATATAATATTAAAAAACATATAGTATTAAAAACAAACTTTACATTAGAAAGCACCAAATGTATGGCGTACAGATTAGCATGGATCCATGTAACAGAATAAACTACTAGAGGTTTAGAACAGATTCCTATGTCCAATCAGAACGTGTGTGGGAATACGTGTGTAAGATGAGTCTGTCGTTCAAAATGAAATAAGGTTGTGAATGTTCCTTATGTGGATGCCGTGATGTGTAGAGGATCCTTAAATGGTAATATCAAAATGCAAAAGTGAAAAAAATGAAAAAAGATTGAAAAAAATTGAAAAAAGTTAGAGAAAATGTAGATAAAAATGTGAAAAATTAGAAAAGTTTTGAAAAAATATGAAGAAATATAGTGAAAAATGTCAAAAATAAAATTTTAAAAAATTGCAAAAATTCAAATAGTTTGATGTCCGCTCTAACGATGAAGGTGGTGAAAATATATCTCCTAATAGGATAGGTCCGGAATAATCCAGAGCTATCTTTTTCTTGAAACCTATAAACAAAGAAAATACAATAGTGCAATATTGCTAGGAACAATACAGAATGATCAGAAATTGGCTTACCATATACTGTCAACGTGTTTCGGCCTTATAATAGGCCTTTGTCAAGACTAAAAACGGTTTACTTCAGGGCAAGCTAGGTACCCTTTCAAGGAGCTATAGGTGTTGTTCACGTTGAGCGCTGAGGGTATATTGTTTGTTTAACATATAATGTATAAAAAATACACATTTTTGTGATGTATATAGTAGCATTATTTCTATCTTAAACCTTGATGCTTCCTAAATATTTCCTAATCTTACTATTCTAATGAAATATATATTTATTACCAACAATAGATTATATTTCACATATCACATTTTCACATTATTATGTAATGTAGCGTTACATTATGGGAAAATGTGCATTACATAGAACAAACACGCTTGCTATTTAACAATATAGCACATGCTAGTTTTAGAAATAGAAATACAATTGTTATTGACATGCAAAGGTGTAAATTCCGTAATTTGATTGGATCATGTTGTTCCACGATATTGGATGCGCCATGTTGCGTAATATGTCACATGGAAAGGTGTAAATTCCGTAATTTGATTGGATCACGTTCAGCAATATTGGATGCGCCATGTTGTGTAATACGTCACATGCAAAGGTGTAAATTCTGTAATTTTAATGGATCACGTTGTTCCGCGATATTGGATGCGCTATGTTGAGTAATACGTCATATGCAAAGGTGTAAATTCCTTAAATTGATTGGATCACGTTGTTCCACAATATTGGATGTGCCATGTTACATAAGACGTCACATGCAAAGGTGTAAATTTCGTAATTTGATTGGATCACGTTGTTCCGCAATATTGGATGCGCCATGTTGCGTAAGACATTACATGCAAAGGTGTAAATTCCATAATTTGATTGGATCATGTTGCTCCCCGATATTGGATGCGCCATGTTGGCGAATGAGAACACAAGTTCAAAACCATGATTTTCTGAGTTTATAGATTGTGTCAATCTTTTACATTGTTGAAACATAGATGATAAAAGATCTAAAAAAAATTTGAATGATGGCTGTCTTGTAGAAGAAACAAATAAAGTCAATGTGTTGTTGATCCCGAATATATTTTAAGGCAAGTTATAATCCATGAATGTTCTGCGATTAATATACTCCATCTTGTTTAATATGTTTGTCAACAATATTTTCACATTAACAAATAATTTATGTGTTGTGTTTAATTCTATACATTGTAATTTCTGAAACATGTGCAATGCGCTCTGTATTTGAAGTCATTTTTCAATATGCATTCACCTATATCATATGATATATAATGTATATTTTAATTGTGTAACATATAATACATCATGTATAGTTTTTAGAGCTATTATGTCCTAATATTTATTATTTCTTTAAATGTTCAATATCGTGTCATGTATCGATTCAACATTGCTGTTATCCAAATAATATAGTACTGTGAGCATGAAATTAAAATGTAACTCTTAAAGGCACATGAAACCCTAAATGCATCTTTCATTAGTTATGTAGAGCATACAATTTTAAACAACTTTCCAATTTACTTCTATTATAAAATTTGCTTCATTCTCTTGGTATAATTTGTTGAAGGAGCATCAATACACTACTGGTTTCTAAGTGAACACATGGGTGAGGCAATGACAATCGGTAAATATATGCAGCCACCAATCAGCAGATAGAAGCTATGTTCTTTGCTGCTCCTGAGCGTTCCTAGATAAACCTTTCAGCAAAGGATAACAAAGATAATGATGCAAATTAAATGATATAAGTAAATGTGAAACTTGTTTTAAATGTTATGCTCTGTCAAAATCATGAAAGAGATTTTTTGTTGTTGCTTTCATGCTCCTTTAAAATTAAATACATTTCCAAAATAAGTAAAACACTTTAAGCTAGGTTATAATTATTATTATTATTATCAGGTATTTGTAGAACGCCAACAGGTTCCGCAGGTTTCCAAAAATACACTTTATTTTACTTATTCAATGTTGTTAACACATTGGAAGAAATATGGCATACAGGCTTTTAAAAAAATACAATATTTGCTTTATTTAACAAGCACATGTAGATATACCAATAATCCATTAGTATATGTTAGCATATGTTCTTGTTTAAGCTATGTTGTTTGCATCAACATGTTGTTGACAATTATACATGCCATCATGTATAATTGTAATGTTCGTTGGTTTATATTAGGAGAACATGTTTGGGCATCACATCACAAAAACAAATTGATCTAATCAACAAGGACAGCATGTGATGATGTTGTCTCAACACACTTGTAAAACGCACTCTGCAAACAATCTGCCGCCATGGACCCGGTCCCATAGAAGCCTATTAAATACAGAGTGTGCTCCACAAGTGTAAGAGGACAACATCA
This sequence comes from Bombina bombina, assembly GCF_027579735.1. NCBI lineage: Eukaryota > Metazoa > Chordata > Amphibia > Anura > Bombinatoridae > Bombina > Bombina bombina. The sequence goes on along the minus strand of NC_069499.1, from coordinate 983,421,306 downwards.
TTACATAATTATCCTTTACACATTAACTGTAAATAAAAAACAATAATATATAAACATAATAACTTCTTCCTCCTTCCCTTCATCTCACGACAGTGAGGCTCTGGAGTGGTTAAATGCCTCCTCAGATGTGTCCTCAATGGAGATGTTTGGGGAAGATGGGGAGGAGGAGTACTGTGAGTGATTGGGGATTGACCAGGCAGAGTAGGAAATGGAGGAGATAAAGGAGCTGATGGTCTTCCATTTCTGGATATGGTCTGCTTGCCACCTCCCGGAGGACCTGAAATATGTTATTTACAACATTTACCATATTTGTTTGTCCTTCTATCAGGGTGTTCACTCAGTTGGTCATAAACTGTTTGTGTGCCTGCATTTCCTGTAGGAAGACCATCATCAGCTCCACCTTGAGCATTGTGGGGGGGATGTTTTTGTCAGGGGGAGCTGCTGCATGGGGGGCTGCTGCATGGGGGCTGCTGCACGGGGGGGCTGCTGCATGGGTATCTGCTGCAGGGGTATCTTCTGCAGGGGTATCCTTTTGTTCTCTCTGAGGTGGTGTTTCAGACTCTGTATATTTTAAAATTAAAGAAATAAGAGATATTAGCACAGTTCCAAATAAAGATGTAAATGTTATATTTGAAAGTGTATTAATGAGGCTGCCTTAGTTATTTAATTTTATCCAAAAGCAATCAATACGATTTACGTATTTGAAAACCCATTTTTGGGATATCTAGATGTTAATGTATTAATGTATTTTTGTGTGTGTTTTAAATATGTTTAAATGCACATTTAATCTGGAGACTAGATACTAATGTGATAGCTTTTCTTCAAATACAACTTTCTCAAGGTAATTCTGAATGCGTTTTCGGAATAATGTTTAACAAAGCGGAATTGCCTTAGTCATATCCATAATTTATTTTGAGTGTAAATGAGTTATGAGGTGGATGAAAAGATATTAGTAAATGTCCTTACCAGAAGATGAGAAGTGCAGGTTCCCAGTATCGATCCCGACTAGGGCCACCTCGGAGATTTTGGGACACAGCATTTCCTCCCAGTAGCTGTAGACGAATCTCTGCTCCGGCCCGCCACCAGTCCCGGTAGTCGCTTCCCTCTCCCTTGACATTTTTTTCGGGAGCTCACTTTTGTAGTCCCGGTAGCGGTGTTGTATTGATTTCAAGTCCCTCCTGAACTCCTCCACTGAATTGACAGCATCCCTGATCTCCTCCCACAACTTTTTCGTTGCAGGGGTGGCCTTCGGTTCCTGCAGCCTCCTAGCCCTCTCCATATAGGCCATTAAAAGGGTCTCCTTCTCCTCCCTGGTATACCTCTCCTCCCTCTGCCTGGGCTTCCCCTGTGATGTGAGCCTCTGTTCTCCGGACTGTATTGCACCCTCTCTGTGCTCCTGCCTTGTCCCACTGCGCCCAGCCACTTGTTCGTCTTCAACAATGGGGCTTGGTCCACCCACCCTTACCACTCCCCCTTCCTCTCCCCCTTCCTCTTTAATTCCTCTCCCCCTTCCTCTCCCACTCTCCTCCCTAATCTACTCAATCTCCTGCCTCATCTCATCTCTAAACTGCTGCCTAATCTCCTCCCTAATTTTGTCCCTAATCTCTTCCCTACTCTTCCTTCCTGCCATACCTTTTCAGAAGGTGAAAGTGCACAAATGAAAGGGCATTAAAATGATGGGGGGGGGAGTAAAAAGTGCTCAAAGTGTGAATGGGTTTTAGAAAATAGCAGTGGAGGCTCCTCCATGTGTGCACTCCCGCACGTGCCTCCCTGTCAGATGTTGAGAGAAAAAAAAAATATGGGAATAAAATATAATTTTTCCAATAGCCCCCTATTGGAAAAATTATATATATATTTTTTTTTAACTTCCAAAAAAATCATAAAATATAATTTTTCCAATAGCCTCCTATTGGCAAAATTATATTTTATTTTTAACCCCCAAAAATCTATTTCTTATCATGTATTCTTTAAAATATAAGCCCAAAAAAATGTTGTGTGTGTTTTTTTTATTTCTATCGCACGTGCGGTTAGATCCCTATGATGCCTGTCAGTGATGTCTATGTGTTCACTGCAGGCATCTGGGCCAGCCTCAAATGCTTCTATATCAATCCCTGATCGCACACACTGAACTGTGCGAAAGTGGGGAGGGACATGTTCAGCCTGTGTTCTGATAGGCTGCACGCCACGATGCCGTATACGTCATCACGGCGAGAGTGGGGAGGGACATGTTCCGACTGTCAGTTCCTCAGTAGTTCAGCCTGTGGCACTTGTTGCAACTTGCAGCTCGCTGATAGGCTGCACGCGACGATGCCGTTACGTCACCATGGCTCAGCCTCCTCCCCCGCATCAACGGCGCGAAAAATTCATTGCTGCGTTTGCTGTTGAGAGGAGAGGAGTGACTGAGCTCAACTGTGACAGTCTCTGTTGAACTTGTCTAAAACAAGTTTTAAAACGCATAAGCATTTGCATTAGCAGTGTTAGCACTGACTTTGTGTCTGAGCCTGAGTCTGTAATATATATTTAGAAGAGCTAGAGCCGGCTTGCCTACTACTACTAGAGAGGGTCAGAGCAGGGAGTGGAGGCTGACTGAGCCGGAGCAGCCAACAAAAACAACATTAACTGACTTAGTTGCTTGTACTTGTCTTGGAGTTGGGCAGAATTGTTTTTAAAAAAACCTGCTGAATAATTATTAATTATAATTAAATTTTCTGAGAGAGGCTTCTATCTTAGTTAGTTGAGTTCTTGCCTGGGCTGGGGCCCTGTCCCCTGATAATTTTGTCAGACAGAGTGAGTGAGTCTGTCAGACAGTGTCAGTTTACTTTTTATTAATTAGCAAATTGCAAGTTTTGCCAAAAAATTTAAAAGTTTATTTTTCTCTAAAAAGCAGTTAACTGCTGCCTGTGCTGTGCTGCTATATTAACATAACTGTACAATTAAATATAAATTTTAATTATATTAGTTATATTACCACAAGTTATTATATATAATTATATATTTGAGAACAACCACAAAACTCTTACTAGTTTTAGACCGTAGTTGACCTTGCCCGTTGTAATTATACTAGTTAAAAAAACACTATTTTAGTTTAGAATTATTAGCAGATTGCAGAGAGTCTCAGAGTTTTTAAAACAATTATATATTTTATAACAGCTTCACAGCTACTTACCTACAGTCTTTCAAGTTATATATTTCAGAACAACCGCAAAACTACTTGCCTACTAGTTTTAGACTGTAGTTTAACTTGACCTTGCCCGTTGACGGCTGTCACGGCTGCTGCCTGCAGTAAATTAATTATACTAGTTAAAAGTTAAAAACACTATTTTAGTTTAGAATTATTAGCAGATTGCAGAGAGTCTCAGAGTTTTTAAAACAATTATATATTTTATAACAGCTTCACAGCTACTTACCTACAGTCTTTCAAGTTATATATTTCAGAACAACCGCAAAACTACTTGCCTACTAGTTTTAGACTGTAGTTTAACTTGACCTTGCCCATTGACGGCTGTCACGGCTGCTGCCTGCTGTAAATTAATTATACTAGTTAAAAGTTAAAAACACTATTTTAGTTTAGAATTATTAGCAGATTGCAGAGAGTCTCAGAGTTTTTAAAACAATTATATATTTTATAACAGCTTCACAGGTACTTACCTACAGTCCTACAAGTTATATATTTTAGAACAACCGCAAAACTACTTGCCTACTACTTTTAGACTGTAGTTGACCTTGCCCGTTGACGGCTGTCACGGCTGCTGCCTGCTGTAATTATACTAGTTAAAACACTATTTTAGTTTAGAATTATTAGCAGATTGCAGAGAGTCTCAGAGTTTTTAAAACAATTATATATTTTATAACAGCTTCACAGCTACTTACCTACACTCCTACAAGTTATATATTTTAGAACAACCGCAAAACTACTTGCCTACTAGTTTTAGACTGTAGTTGACCTTGCCCGTTGACGGCTGTCACGGCTGCTGCCTGCTGTAATTATACTAGTTAAAACACTATTTTAGTTTAGAATTATTAGCAGATTGCAGAGAGTCTCAGAGTTTTTAAAACAATTATATATTTTATAACAGCTTCACAGCTACTTACCTACAGTCCTACAAGTTATATATTTTAGAACAACCGCAAAACTACTTGCCTACTAGTTTTAGACTGTAGTTGACCTTGCCCGTTGACGGCTGTCACGGCTGCTGCCTGCTGTAATTATACTAGTTAAAACACTATTTTAGTTTAGAATTATTAGCAGATTGCAGAGAGTCTCAGAGTTTTTAAAACAATTATATATTTTATAACAGCTTCACAGCTACTTACCTACACTCCTACAAGTTATATATTTTCGAACAAACGCAAAACTAATTGCCTACTAGTTTTAGACTGTAATTGACCTTGCCCGTTGACGGCTGTCACGGCTGCTGCCTGCTGTAATTATACTAGTTAAAAAAACACTATTTTAGTTTAGAATTATTAGCAGATTGCAGAGAGTCTCAGAGTTTTTAAAACAATTATATATTTTATAACAGCTTCACAGCTACTTACCTACAGTCCTACAAGTTATATATTTTAGAACAACCGCAAAACTACTTGCCTACTAGTTTTAGACTGTAGTTGACCTTGCCCGTTGATGGCTGTCACGGCTGCTGCCTGCTGTAATTATACTAGTTAAAACACTATTTTAGTTTAGAATTATTAGCAGATTGCAGAGAGTCTCAGAGTTTTTAAAACAATTATATATTTTATAACAACTTCACAGCTACTTACCTACACTCCTACAAGTTATATATTTTCGAACAAACGCAAAACTAATTGCCTACTAGTTTTAGACTGTAATTGACCTTGCCCGTTGACGGCTGTCACGGCTGCTGCCTGCTGTAATTATACTAGTTAAAAAAACACTATTTTAGTTTAGAATTATTAGCAGATTGCAGAGAGTCTCAGAGTTTTTAAAACAATTATATATTTTATAACAGCTTCACAGCTACTTACCTACAAGTTGTATAATTTATAACAGCTGCAAAGCTAATTACCTACAAGTTATATATTTGATAACAACCGCGAAACTACTTGCCTATTAAGTCAAGTTTTATATTTTATAACACTAATACTACTTGTCTAAAGGTTATATATATATTATAACAGCAAAACTACTTGTCTCAAAGTTATATATATATATATATATATATATATATATATATATATATATATATATATATATATATATATATATATATATATATATATCTATATTATAACAGCAAAACTACTAACCTACAAGTTATATATTTTATAAGAGCCGCAAGGCAACTTACCTAGTTAAAGTTATATATTTTATAAAAGCAAAGGACTGTTCTTTGTGTGTAAACTAACAGTTAAGATGGCACTTAGTAAAATCAGTGTGTCTGAGCTAAAGCAATTACATTTTTCAACGTTACCCATGGAAAGAAAAATTGAAATTAAAATGCTCAGGCCAACACCTAGGCTTAACCTTATCCAGGTGACAAAATGTAAAACTAGAGATTTCAAAAGAGAATTCAAACCCGAGGTATATGATAAATATCCATGGATTTGTGGCTGTGAATTATCTAACAGACTCTTTTGTTTTTATTGTCTCCTGTTTGCAAAACAAAGTGGTGAATCAAGCTGGGTGAGTTATGGTGTCGCTGATTTATCACATTTAAATCAAAAAATAAATAAACATAATTGTTCACAATCACATTTAAACTCCACATTAGAGTTTAATTTGCTAGGAAGGGTTGATATTCGACAACAACTTGACAGTGCATATCGTTTAAATATTAAAAAACATAATGAGCAAGTAACGAAAAATCGTTATGTTCTTTCGAAAATAATTAATTGTATTTTATTTTGCGGCGCATTTGAACTTGCACTTCGAGGACATGACGAACGTGAGGATTCATTAAATCCAGGCATTTTCAGAGGTCTTATAAACTTCTCAGCAGAACTTGATGCATCTCTAAAAGAACATCTCGCTAGTGCCACTGTTTTTAAAGGAACGTCAAAAGAAATTCAAAACGATTTATTAGACTGTATGCTTACTGTTTGCCAGAACCAAATAAAAAAGGAAATCTCAAAAGCAAGTTTTGTAGCAGTGATAGCAGATGAAACTACTGATGTTTCATCTGCCTTCCAATTGGTTGTTGTTTTTCGATACATTATAGGTAACGGTCAACCGGTTGAGAGATTCTGGGAATTCACTAATCCAGCTGGACATGATGCAGAATCTATAGCTACATGTATCCAAAATACTTTGGAAAAAGTTATAGACAACCCCGAAAAATTGATATCCCAGAGTTACGACGGTGCAAGCGTGATGAGTGGTCAGCATGCAGGTGTTCAGGCTATAATTAAACGTACCTACAAGAATGCACATTTTGTGCATTGCTACGCACATCAACTCAATTTGATTGTCAGCCAAGCAAGCAGTCAGAATCAACAAGTTCGAGTATTTTTTTCTAACCTAAGTGACATTACTAACTTTTTTAGTAACTCGCCACAACGGATAGCTATTCTAGATGAAACTGTTAGAAGAAGGATACCTCATGGTTCAGCCACCAGGTGGAATTTCAAGAGTCGAACCGTCAATACAGTGTTTGAAAACAGGGAACAGTTAATTGAATGTATGGAAAAAATAGAGTCAACATCGAAAAAAGAAATAGCAATAAATCAAGCTGGGGCTATTCGGCGTATGTTACAAGACTCTGTATTTGTGTTTTGGCTTTCAGTTTTTCACAATATTATGCCACATGTAGATGTGTTATACAACCAACTTCAGAAAACACAAACAGACGCGGCACTTATTCGAAAACATGTTAACACTTTCCAGCAGACAATGGAAAACGAAAGGAAAAGAATGGACACAGTGATCATGACGATATCAGAAACAGAGGAATCATCAAGGAAAAGGAAGAGAGAAAATATTCACATTGCTCGGACTGTGGCAGCTAAAGAGATATGCGATGTTATCACAAATCAAGTAAAAGATAGATTTTCTTTTATAACTCACTACTCGGCTGTTTCTCTCCTCCAAGCTGAAAAATTTGCAGATTACGAGAAGAATTTTCCAAATCAGCTTCTTGAACAAACATCAGCGGTTTATGACATATTACAGAAAGATCGCCTGAAAACGGAACTAGGAGTAATTTACAGAAGACCAGATTTCCGAAATATGAATGGTGCCATCAGTCTTCTACAGTTTGTAATAGAAAATAACTTGGACAGTACTTTTTCGGAGACCTACAAACTGTTGCAAATTATTTCGACTATTCCCGTGACAACTGCTGAGGCTGAGAGATGTTTCTCAACTTTAAAACGAGTTAAGACATTTCTAAGGAGCACCATGACTGAGGAAAGACTGACTGCTCTAGCCATGCTCACAATTGAAAAACAATTGATCAATGACATGCCTACATTCACCGAAAATGTTATTGATTTATTTGCCTCAAAAAAAGACAGGCGGATTGACTTAATTTACAAAAATTGTACTTGAGTTATCAACATTCTGTTTTAATCTTTACCTTTGAAGTTAATTATTAAGCACTAGTGTAATAGAAATAATCTTCTTTTGTAGAAAGTAAAATGTTGGTGTATTTATCTTAATGTTGCCACGGCCTTTGGCTGCATTGCCTAATATCGAACACTGGGGGCTAGGGCAACAATAATTGAGATGTGGTTTTATTTCTCTATAAAGTGGAAGGTTCTTTAAATCCAGGAATATATTTTCATAAATGTACATTCAAGATACTTATTATTTCGCAGCTTTGAATCTTGATTAATCATTTGGTTAATACATATGTTATTATATAATTTAACTGAGCATGTATATTTTAACACTAGACATGGGTATACTGAAGAGTATGGATTCTTGTATATTAATTTAAATATTAGACATGGTCATAATATTAAATATTATAAATATATAAATATATATATATATGTATATATATATACTTCCTACTGATAATATCTTAAGAGATTAACTTAATAGTCATTTTGCAAACAGGATCTTCTTTTTATTGTCTCCTGTTTGAAAAACAAAGTGGTGATTCAAGTTGGGTGAGTTATGGTGTCGCCGATTTATCACATTTAACTCCAAAAATATAAATAATTGCTACTAATCACATTTATACTCCCCATTAGAGTTTAATTTGCTATGAAGGATTGATATTCGCCAACAACTTGTCAGTGCATATTGTTTGAATGTTAAAAAACACTAACATCAAGTAACCACAAATCGTTATGTTCTTTCCCAAATTATGAATTGTATTCTATTTTCCGGCGCATTTGAGCTTTCACTTTGAGGACATGATGAACGCGATGATTCATTAAATATTGGGAGACTTAAAAGGATTGTAATTTAATACTTAGTTAGTATGATACTAATAATCAGCTATACTATAGTATTAACTATTTGAAATCAATTGAGTAATCATTTCATATTCTGATATTACATTTCATTTAATTAGAATTCTGTAGTGATTAATTTATTTATATTTCCTTATTATCCCACTTTAATATAAATATAATCCATATTTGAAGTCATTCCTTAATAAAGTATAGGAGTAAATAAAACTATATGAAAATTAGGTACAAGTCATTTCATATGAAATTTTGTCTTCTATATGCTTGGATCGATTCTGAGCTAGAAAACCTTTCCAGACGTATATGTGGATTCAGACCTTCAAAAGTATTGTTAGTCTCATCATTTGTATATCATACAAGGGATAATTACTTACTTTCCTGAAGATTGAGCATATCTGAAGTAAAGTACAGAATTGTTTCTCTGTCACCCCAGAGAGGTAACATGGTCATCTTGTTTGTAGAGATCTAATCTCATTAAGCGATGAAGTAAAGAATCTTTTGAAGCTTAAACTTTAACAAATGTTCCCTTTGTATATTTTTTAGATATCCTGCCTGTGAGCTGTATTGGAGCATAGTATTTATATATAATTTATGTTACATTTCATGAAAATATATTTCATATCTGAGTTCATTACTTTAATACAGTTTGAGTGCATGAAATCATATACAGTTGTATGCAAAAGTTTAGGCACCTCTGACAATTTCCATGATTTTCAGTTATAAATAATTGGCTGTTTGGATCAGTAATTTCATTTTGATCTATCAAATAAATGAAGGACACAGTAAAAATTCAGTAGTGATATAAGGTTTATTGGATTAACAGAAAATGTGCAATATGCATCAAAACAAAATTAGACAGGTGCATACATTTGTGCACCCTTGTTATTTTGTTGATTTGAATACCTGTAACTACCTAGCACTGATTAATTGGAAGACAAAATTGGTTTGGTGAGCCCATTAAGCCTTAAACTTCATAGACAGGACAGGTGTATCCAATCATCATGAGAAAAGGTTTTAAGGTGGCCAATTGCAAGTTGTTCTCTATGACTCTCCTCTGAAGAGTGGCAACATGGGGGCCACAAAACAACTCTCAAATGACCTAAAAACAAAGATTGTTCAACATCATGGTTTAGAGGAAGGCTACAAAAAGCTATTGCATAGATTTAAGATGTCAGTGTCCACTGTGAGGAACATAGTCAGCATGGTGAGGATATGGAAGACCACAGGCACATTTCTTGTTAAGGCCAGAAGTGGCAGGCCAAGTAAAATATCGGATAGGCAAAGGATGATAAGAACGGTCAAAAACAGCCCACAGACCACCTCCAAAGACCTGTACTACTGGGAATATTGTTGAGGGTCTCATGGATTCCACTCAATATCAGCAGATACTTGAGAATAATGTTGAGGAATCAGTCACAAACTTCAGTTGAAGTTACCCCCAGGCCGGGCCTGGATATTTCAAGAAGACGATGACCAAAAACACTGCTGGTTCAAATGGGTGGGGCCATTTGATGGGCGTGACTTTCACAAAGGGGTGTGGCTTTTAAATGGGTGTGGCTTGTTAAAAGGGGCGTGTTTTTAAAAAGGGGCGTGGTTTTTCCAAAGGGGCGTGGCTTTCCAATAGGGGCAGGGTCTTGTGCACCCCCATCCCAAAAATTCACCAGCCGCCACTGGAAAATAGGGTAAGGGGTAGTAAGAAACAAACAAACGTATAAAACGGATTAAATGAGGGTGTGTAAACAATAAATTGGTATAAAAAGAACAAAATATAACTATGGGATGGGTATATGTTTAAAGGGTATGGGATATGGAGTGTATGTGTGTGTATGTAGTGTTACTGTTATGCGTGTAAATGAAAGTAAATATGTTTAACTATATGTAAGGAATGAAAAACAGACAGATTCATACACAAACTCTCTCTCACTATCTCTCTCTCTCACTATCTCTCTCTCTCACTTTCTCTCTCTCACTTTCTCTCACACTCTCTCTCTCTCTCTCACTATCTCTCTCTCACTATCTCTCTCTCACTTTCTCTCTCTCACTATCTCTCTCTCACTTTCTCTCTCTCACTATCTCTCTCCACTTTCTCTCTCTCACTTTCTCTCACTATCTCTCTCTCACTATCTCTCTCTCACTTTCTCTCTCTCACTATCTCTCACTTTCTCTCACTCACTATCTCTCACTTTCTCTCTCTCTCACTATCTCTCTCTCACTTTCTCTCTCTCACTATCTCTCTATCTCTGACTATCTCTAACCTCCAACCCATAGACCTGTACCTGTCTCGAAAAAGCAATACAGTCAAGGAAGTCATGTTCAGAGCATGCTTATATACCCTATGTAAATGCTTAATGATGTATCAGTTTGCAAAGTAAACGAGGTCCAGGTGTGCTGTTGTTAAGATTTGTATGTGTGCAATGTGGAGTAGTTGTTTTAATTTGCGCATGCTCATATTGAGTTTCTAAATCCACATTTTTTAAGGAATGTGTATAATGCGATGATGCCATAGTGATCGTTTGCAGAACATTATCATAATTTAGAATCGCAAAATCCCTATAATAAATTTTGATCCTATCTTGTTTGTTAACTGTTCTAAATAATTATTTTTGTGAAATCTTTCCTAATTGCCAATGCGAATGTTTCATTTGTATATACGTGTGTAATTTGTTGTGCTTGTTCTTTTCTTCTGTGATGCAGATCCAAACGTATTTTTTTAAATCCTCGTTTTGTGTGAATGTTATGTAGTATTTGTTGTGAATAATTGTGATTGTTGAATGCGAATATGCTATGTTGTGTGAGCAATTGATGTTTGTACATTTGACATGATTATTGTTGTTATCCATTAAGTTGTATGTGTAATGTGACAGAGCTATGTGTAGTTCTCGCGATATCGAGTGTTAGATGAAAAAACAGTTTATTTTTCAGTTTCCATTGATCTCTATGAGGAAATCCATTAGGTGGCAAGTGAAATAAACGCGGTATTCGTGTTAACGCGATGCGTAACGACATTCTTTTCAGACTTGTAATATCTACATTACGAAGAGTGCGCAATAAACATTACGCATGCGCAATTTGAGCACAGCCATAACGCAAAACTCGGAATCTAGCAATTAATTAGAAGCTCCCAGTTTAGCACTGTTGAAAAGGCTAGCTGGAACACCCACTACAAGTGGTTCTATTGCAAAAAAAGCAGACACTCCCCCTCCCCCTTCCTCTGCATATAAAAAGACTCTTTACACAAACAGGAACAAGCTGGAGTAGGAATACATCAGTATTCTCCTAAAACTTTGGGGCTTGGTTAGGAATCTGAAAATCAGCGCAATGTTATTTAAAAATAAGCAAAACTAAAAAAAATTTAGGCTATATAAATGGATCATCTACAAAACATTTATGCAAAGAAAAATCTAGTGTATAATGTCTCTTTAAGATCCTTCAGGTTCGTACACAGGGGATTTTGGTCTCTTTATAATAATAATAATAATAATAACAACAACAACAACTAGTATTTATATAGAGTGGAAAATTGGAGTTAATAGTGCGCTAGTGTCAGGGGAGGGGGGTGGATCAAACTCCTTAGTTAATAGATTTAGATCCTTCAATCTAAACCAGGGAAAGATATATGAAAAAACGGTACAGTAAGGGCGCTATAAGCTAAAGATCCCGTGGTGTGACAGTGTATATATTAAATTAGTAAGATACTCAAACTTGGAGAATAAATTGAACATTCATGTGTATTCAGTGTGAACACCTTGTGTTTGTGGATGTGGAAGTATTTAAATTCTAAAAAGACTCAATTGATTAAAAATCTCAAATTATTTAATAATAAAATTTCATACAAATACCAAATAAATTGTAATTGGCTTGCCTACAGACAGCATATAAAAAATGATAGAGACGTCTCTCACATGGAACATAATATTACAGATAAACCAGCATGATAAACAATTCTAATGAATAAGTGAACTAATAACTTTTAAGAGCATAGAGTTAATAGCTAAAATGTATCATTCGGTGTAATGTAGCAAGTCTCACAATTAATGAGTAAAAACACTCTAACGACACAATATATATAGAAATCAATTGATAATAGACCGTGCTATAGCTTCATTATTATTAGGAAAAGTCCTTTTCCAAATGCATAGATATTTGTTCAGCTGATATTATGCTTTTGTGTTTTCCTATATTTTAAGTGAAGCGGTGCGAAGAGAGTTAATAACACAGTTCCTTTCATGGGTCGTGTCTTTATAGTTTGGCAGTCTTTTGCTACAGGGTATTTACATTCGTCCTGTGTTTTCAAAGGATAGTAGGTTACAATCGGTAGCCACTGTGTGGTAACGTACCTTGAAACTTGGGTATTCAGGACCGCAAAATGTTCTCAGTCTCCTCTGGTGTTCCGCGGCTTGTGTCTGTCTCTTGGTGCCGGCGTCTTACGTCACGACCGGTAGTTTGCAGACTCTGCCCACACCTGTCAGTCAATATTCTGGGAAAACTTCTGTGGTGGTTACCACTCTGTAGCTAATATTTGAAATTTTGCAAAAGGTCATCAATGATTTAGTAAAGTGCTGACAATATTTAAGACAAGTCCCTTATGTTGTAATAGCCTGCCCTTAGTGCTTAAGCACGCAGGTTATTATTATGTAGCAAAGTTGAATTATATCAATAAAAGCAACCCGAGTTGATTGATGATAACGATATTGATATAAATTTGTGGTGCACAGTCCCACTGACCTCCGGTAAGGGGGAGCAACACTTCATTTCTCCTTAACGAATGGAGTTTTTTTGAAACACAGAGAACTTTTAACAGCACTAACTTTGGATACAGTTTCAGATATAGTTGTGGCCACAACTTATGACTTTGTCTCAAAAGATCGTTACAAATCGATCAGTACACGTATATTTAAAAATATATACATATTTGCAATTGTGTTCAGGAACTTTGTGAATATATGCAAAACTTGTATGCTGTGTCAATCCTATATACTCAGTCGAAACCCTTTTTTACTATATAGTAGCTGCTACATGTTGCAACATTAGAAATCTTGTATGTGTTTTATATCGTCATAGTTTAAACTGTTTATTTTAAATCCAGTAAAGTATACAATTTTTATCTTTGTAGAAACAAATGCGTTTTTATTTTCATTTTCAATTTGTACAACAGTGGGTTAAAAAGAAGTTACACATATGATACAATTGTTACTTGGAACCAGATATACCAATACCAATGCTAACGAATCTGGTTTTATTTTAGTGGGCCAAATAGAAGTTAAATATACGACACATTTATCACTTGGAATCAGATATAACAGTACCCATGTTATAATATCTACTTATAGAACAAATACACTATCGCACTACCCTAACCCGATCTTAGGACACCATTCTATTTATATAAATAGTTTGCTAAACAAACAAACAAATCCTCACTTACTTCTAATACACAGGATTTGCCACATAAAGTTATACTTTCTCCCTTTTTTGAGCACATATTTAAGTAGTAATTTCAGTGCAATAAAGCACATTTTTTCACAAAATTCACTACAGATATTGATATAAAACACTCTGCAAATCAACACTAAAAGGATATCAATTTATAACTGCAGATCAACTCTAAACTGAAAGGACACTAATTTACACCAGTAACTATCAATATAATTATTTTTTTTTGAAACACGTCACATATACTGCTCAGAATATACACTATTGTTTTCAAACAAATAGTCCCACTCACAGCTCTCCTTTGAGCGCTCCCCACCCCCACTTGTTCCTAGTTTTTTTTAGACTTAGGTTTTTTATTTTGGGGGGTTGGTTGGGTGGTGGGTTTTACTGTTGGGGGGACTTTGTATTTTTTTCAGGGAAAAGAGCTGATTTCTTTAGGGCAATGCCCTACAAAAGGCCCTTTAAAGGGCTATTGGTAGTTTATTGTAGGCTAACGTTTGTTATTTTTCGTAATTTAATATTTTTTTATTTTTTGTACTTTAGTATTTTTATTTTTTTAGTAGTGTTAGGTTTTTTTAATGAGTAATTTAATTTATTTAATTGATAGTTATTTTAATTTTAGTATAATAGTTTAATATATTAGTAATGTTAGTTTAATATATAGTTTAAACTTTTTCATTTCACAGGTAATTTTTTTATTTATTTTATGATAGGGATCTTGTAATTTTAATTTAAAGCTAGAGGGTTGTTAGGTTTAGGGGTTAATATTTTAATTTAGTTTTTTTTGCGATGTGGGGGGCTGTCGGTATTGGGGTTAATAGGCTTATTTAGTGGCAGTGATGTGGGAGGCCAGAGGTTTAGGGGTTAATAACTTTATTTAGTGGAGGCGATGTCGGGGAGCAGCAGAATAGGGCTTAATATCTTTATTATAGTGTGGGCGATGTTGGGGTGCGTGGGAATAGGGGTTAATAACTTTATTATAGTGGCAGCAATTTCGGGAGCAGCTAAGGGGTTCATAGATTTATTTCGGTGGCAGCGATGTCGGGGGCATCAGAATAGGGTTTAATAAATTTATGTAGGTGTCGACGATGTCGGGGGCAACAGATTAGGGGTGTTTAGACTTGGAGTTTATGTCAGGGTGTTAGGTTTATTTAAACATAACTTTTTTCCCTATAGACATCAATGGGGTTGTGTTACGGAGCTTTTAATTCCGCAATCGCAGGTTTTAGTTTTTTTTCTAACACTTTCTCCCCATTGATGTCTAAGGGGAAAGCTCGCACTAGCGCGTCAAAGCAGTGCATGTATTTTGTGCGGTATGGATCTAATCGCAACCATATCGCACGCACAAGGCGGCTTTTCCAAAACTTGTAATGGCAGCGCTATGGAGGGTGAAATAACGCAACTTTTGTTGAGTTCATTTCGCACCCACTATAGCGCAAAACTTGTAATCTAGGTGTGTATAAACTGTACTTTCACACACTGCAATTTATATTCCCAATGTAACAAATTGACTTTCAATCTGGATAGAGTACATATTATTGCATTTTTTTTCCATTGGCTTCAACATTTCTGGAAATTTTATATCTCTAGTTATGTCAGTCTTCTAGTTTTATTATTTATTTGTGCAAGATCTGAAGTTTAATAAGCATTTAGTCAATGTTAATTAGTGAAATAACTAGTTAGGAGTGGAACTAGGTTAGATTTTCTATTAAGTTATAAAGGATGGGACCTGTTTAGATCCTGAGGATAGGTTGCTAGGTAATAAGAGGTTTAGTCAGAAAGGGATCATCTTTTTTTTTCTTGTTTTATTCATTTCAATATAATTTCATCAAAGTGGTTTTGTGAGCTTCATCCCCACACAGGAAGAAGATGAAGACGACTTAACGGGACACTGAACCCAAATTTTTTCTTTTGTGATTCAGATAGAGCATTACATTTTAAGCAACTTTCTAATTTACTCCTATTATCAAATTTTCTTTATTCTCTTTGTATCTTTATTTGAAATGCAAGAATGTAAGTTTAGATGCCGGCCCATTTTTGGTGAACAACCTAGGTTGTCCTTGCTGATTGGTGGATACATTCATCCACCAATCAAAAACTGCTGTCCAGAGTCTGAACCAAGAAAAAAGCTTAGATGCCTTTTTTTCAAATACAGATATCAAGAGAATGAAGTAACATTGATAATAGGAGTAAATTATAAAGTTGCTTAAAATTGCATGCTCTATCTGAATCACAAAAGAAAAAAAATGGGTTCAGTGTCCCTTTAAGTATCTTAAAACAGTAAGATGCTGTCCCTCCTTTTCTGACTACTGCAACCATTTCACCCTTTCCTCTTCCATTTCCTTCTCTTGTCTTTTCTGGACATTCTCTTATATTTCCTTTGTCCTCTCTTTTAGTTCCTTAGTATTCTTTACCCCCCCCCCCCCCTGCATTCTGCTGGTTGCCCAGTACATATCTTATTTTTCCTTCTATTGGTGCTTATTTTTAGTAATCAATCCCATTTAGGAAGGATTTCTGGATACCTGGACTATAAGATGGTGTCATCAACTGATTTAACAATGGGTTAGTGGATGCTACAATATCTAGCCTCTTCCCTTATTGCACTGACCCTACTAGAAGAGCTCCACGAAATGCAAACTCTGTTACTGGTTCACTCACCTGTCCTTTCATATGTTGCTGTTAATGCTGTCTAAAGAGTATTGGACATTGGCGAGTTCAACAGAGGTTACTAGACAGTGCCACTTGGTCCTCAAGTAAGCAAAAATAGAATCTAGGTCATCTGAGTTCAAAGCAAGTTGTGCCTTAAAGGAACTCAAGAAGTACAGCTTTAGATTTTGCTTTTTGCATTTGTCAATGCCAATGTTAAGGATTGACAGGGTTCCTGGACAGGTTTGTGACATGCAATTTTTGTGACTACTACCTACATTTTACAGGCTTCTGAGAAGTAGACTACTAGTTTGCACAAACAAAGGTTGGGGAAACTGTGATAGATAAGAAAATCCAATACTTAAGGTAGTTTGGACAGTAAGGTGCAGGAAAAAGTACACAGTGTGTCACACAGCATAACTTTTTCACTGACATTGCAACCCACTGCCTACCAAGGAATGCAAAGTACAGGTGACAGCTACAGCACATTCATAATCTATTTCCTGCACACCCCCACTGAAAATCAAAGTGGCATGTAAAACTAACCGAAGAAAATAACCATCTTTGTGTATTCTAAAGAAGTATATGAGGGTGAGGAGACCAAGACAAACACTAGCAGTACAATGCGTCATACTGAAGAGCTCAGTGACTTGTGGCATTGTCATAAGATGCCACCTTTCCACAAGTCAGTTGGCAAAATGTATTTGATACTAGATCTGCCCTGATCAAATATAAATGCTATTATTGTAAAGTGGAAGTGCCTAGGAGCAACAACAGCCCAGCCATGAAGTGGTTGACAACGCAAATTCACAAAACGAGGCTGCCAAGTGCCAAATCGCCTATTATCTGTTGCATCACTCACAACAGAGTTCCAAACTGCCTCTGGAAGCAACATCAACATAAGTACTGTGCTTTGGGTGCTTCATGAAATGGATTTACATGGCAGAGCAGCTGCACACAAGCCTCACATCAACATGCTCAATGCTATGCTTCGGCTAGAGTGGTGAAAAGCCTGTCATCACTAGACTCTGGAGCAGTAGAAACAAGTTCTCTGAAATGATTAATCACACTTTACTATATGTTAGTCTGATGGTAAAATCTGGGTGTGGTGGATGCCAGGAGAATGGCACCTACTGGAATGCTTAGTACTACCTACTGTAAATTTTGGTGGAGGAGGGATAATGGTCTGTGGCTGTTTTTCAGGGTTAGGGCTAGGTCCAGTGAAGGGTCATCTTAATGCTACAGGTTACAGCAACTTTCTAGATAGTTGGGTGCTTCAAACTTTGTGGCAACTATTTGCTGAAAGGCTGTATACTGTTCCAGAATGACTGTGCCAATGTGCACAAAGCGAGGTCCATGAACACATGGCTTTATCAGTTTTGTGTAAAGGAACTGGTCTGCCCTCAACCCAACTCAACACCTTTGGGATTAATTGGAACACTGATTGCAAGCCAGACCTTATCATCCAACACATAATGCCCACAGACACACTCCAAAATAATGTGGAAAGCATTCCTAGAATAGTGGCAGCTGTTATAGTTGTAAATAGGGGGGGTACCCCATATAAATGTCAATTGTTTATGAATAGGATGTCTAAAAAGCTGATATAAGTGTGATAGTCATTTGTCCACATACATTTGGCTATATATATATATATATATATATATATATATATATATATATATATATATATATATATATATATATATATATATATATATATATATATATATATACAGGTATACCTCACTTTACAGCGCTTCACTTTACAGCGCTTCGCTAATACATCGCTTTGTGGAGCTGAAGTTCAACCTCCAAGGATTTTACAACAGTGCTGTAATCTTCTTGAGATTGCAAGAAAAGTGACTGGCACCATTTTATTATGCTTAGTTCACTCTGTTTACAGCATTACAGTGCAATCTGTGTCTCAGTGCTATACTCTGGCAAATTGTACTACAGTGATTGTCACTATTTTACAGGTACAGTATTTATTGAATACTGTGCTGTGCTAGTGTTAAACTAAACTTAGCACTATTGTACACCTAATATATGTTAGTTCAAACATGTTTTTAAGTTTTTAAACACACTGGCAAGTGAAAAGAAAGCTAAAACTGCCTTGTTTCACTTTAAAGCGGTTTTCACTTTACAGCGGAGCTCCGGTCCCTAACCCGGTGTATGAGCGGGGTATACCTGTATACACTTCAAATCAGTTTCCATGCACTCTATTCATGTTACATTAAAAAATTTCACATCAAAGTTGTCAAAGTTTTGGCTTTTGTGTCAAGTCTTTTTTATAAAAATCATACAGTCCATTTAAATTTCAGTTAGTTTGGTTAAAGCATACCAAACAATAAATCTCCATTTTAAATATATATATATATATATATATGTGTGTGTAGATATAGATATATAGATAGATATACAAACAGTGAGAGACAGAAAGAATCCTAACACGGACAATACACACCTGGCTATCTACACTCAGCTATTGAGCATGCACCCGATCTTGCAAATGATACAGAACACACAGATGCCCTCCACACTGCACCAGAGACCCTTGCTCTCAGCTGCGGCCTGCTGTATACAATGCAGCCGGGGCCTTTGTTTGAGCAGGGCCTGGCTGGATGACAGATGGTGAGGCTGTCCTGTTGAATTTGCTTCCTTGACTGCAACATGCAATATGTCCTCTCGCTGTCAGGGACTGAGAGGGGCCCAGCTGTCTCCTTCACATCGGGCAGCAGTCAGGCAACGGAAACTTATTAGCATCACACTATCATGTGTGGCTATTGTTACTCCCACATCCAATCCCCTTTCCCAGGTTAGCATCCCCAGCCCCCACTTAACCTCTTCATAGCTTGCCTAGATAATAATGGTTAGTGAATATGTTTAGAATTTAAAACCCTTTTATATAAAATATGAATGACAAATGGTCTGCTATTGGAGCAAATGTAATTTACGTAAATGACAATTGTACATTTGACCATCATATATTTGGACTAGCCTTACTAGAGTCACTGATTTTTCTCTTATAGAGTGAAATAATAGTTTGAATTTTTCTCCGGAATGCAATTGTAGTGGATAACATATTATTCACCCTATCATGGATAAATGTTAATTTCTGAACAGTAGTTAGTTGGATCTTGGAATTTCATGTAATAAAACTTCAGGTGTCACACTTACTTTTGCAGTCCTTAAAAAAAATCCATTATTGGTATGATAGAGTTTAGGAAGGAGAAATAGTATAGAGTGACACCTGGAAAAAAATGACAAATAGGGCAGCTGTGCATGATGAAGAATGGAAAAAGAAGAAGAGATAATTGTGAAGAGCAATGGAATATTTATATCTGATAGAAGGAAAGCAGAATGAGAAATAGCTACCCATCTGGAAGCTGTGAATATGAATGAGAGACAGTTGTGTATCAGAATGAGGGATATGATACTTGTGCAGCAGGTTATGGAGAAAAGGAAAGAGAGATAGTCAGGGAACTTGTTACAGATAATATTAAAGGGATATAAAACCCACATTTTTTCTTTCATGATTTAGATAGAGCATGCAATTTTAAGCAACTTTCTAATTTACTCCTATTATCAATTTTTATTTGTTCTCTTGGTATCTTTATTTGAAAAAGCAGGAATGTAAGGTTAGGATGCAGCACATTTTTGGTACTGTACAAAAAAAATGGGCCGACTCCTAAGCTTACATTCCTGCTTTTCAAATAAAGATACCAAGATAAGGAAGAAAAATTGATAATAGGAGTAAATAAGAAAGATGCTTAAAATGGCATACTCTGATTCATGAAAAAAAAAAATAGGTTTCATATCCCTTTAATCAGATACCTTTGTTATTAGTAAGAAATAATATGAAAAAGGGACAGAATCTGGTAACAGCGAAAAGAAATGACAGTTAAAGAGACATTAAAGGGACATGAAGCCCAAACTTTTTCTTTCACGATTCAGATAGGGCATACAATTTTAAACACCTTTCCCATTTACTTCTATTATCAAATTTTCTTTAGTATATTGCTATCCTTTGTTGAAGTAGCAGTAATTCACTACTGGTAGCTAGCAGAAAACATCAGGTGAGCCGATAACAGGAGGCATAAATGTGAATCCACCAATCAGCAGCAAGCTACAAGTAGTACATTTTTTTTTTCCTGGGCCTAACAAGGTATCTAACAAATTAAAGTTTAATTTTGACTTTACTGTCCATTTAAACACTTTTGGAATTTTAATATAAAGTTTTAACTATGTGTTGCACAAACATTTTGCAATATACTTTCACAATTGGCTGCACTATTCGGTATTCGTTTTGGTTTAAATTAAACAAATACTGAATATCTGTAGAACATTACATTCAATGTTCCTGTTTCGACCTAAATTTGCATTCATGAAGAAATCGAATACCCATTTCTACTGAAAATTGTGGCCTTTCCAAATCCTCTGAATTTCTATAATTCCATTTTGTTGAGGAGAATTAGAAATAGATAAACGGCTCCATGTACGAAGCCGCTCCTTGTGGGACATAATTGCAAATGCGAGCTTGCTTCCCGCAATGTAAGTAGCGATGGTCATTAGAACCCTGCTTTGTTAGTCTCTTCACCACCTATGAGGTGGTGTAGAGAAATCACCCCAAACTCGCACACTTGGGGTGATTGACAGACGGCATTATACACTCTTCAGAGTGTGTAATGATTTATACGGGCCAGAAGACGAACATTTAGCGAAGGTGTGCGGACAACTTCTCAAGCTGAGAAGCTTGTTTACACGGTGGTTCATACATGGGGCCAAAAGTATGTAAACAATGACAGTGGGGATTATAGCAATGTTAAAGGGACTTTTAAACGATGTTGAATACTTACCTGTATGTCAGGTTCCATATAAAAGAGAAGATTTGAGGTATTAAAATGTTTATTTTTCTTGTAAATGTATGTTCATGTGCAAAACAAAACAACTTATTTATGTGGGAATTGTCCATGTCAGCCAGTGAGATATCAGTTGTACACAAACATGCAGTTCATATTAGTTTCCCTAAATTGAAACTGCTTTTTATAACTTTTTTCATGCACACAAAAACGTAACATGTTAAACTGTTGCCTGTTCATATCCATGATACAATTTCCCCTAATTGGATATTGAGATATAAGAGAAAGCGGTGTATCTGGTAACAATGGATGAATGTGTATTTATGTTTAAGAGAATGAGACACTGCTGTTTATCTAGTATCAGAGAGCATTTATGAGGGATACTGGTATATCTGGTAGCTACTAGCAAGAAATGAAAAGAGAGCTCTGCGTCTGGTTGCTGTGACACTCAAAAGAGGTAGTGCTGCATCTGGTATAAAAAAACATCTAGTTGCTATAAATAGGGATGATAGATAGCTGTGCATATAAAGGTGGTGAAGAGGGATGAGATAGCTGTGATCTGGTGATAAAAAGGAGGAATGAGAGATCGCTGGACACCTTGTTTTTTAGACCTTATAAATTGCAGATATAGGCACATTAAGGAGAAAGAAGAGGTAGCTCTGTATCTTTAAACATGGATGACAAATAAGAAATACATCTGTATTTTGTTTCATGCATACAATGAATGGGATTGCTGCTTATCTATAGACCAAGAGGATAAATGGGAGATAGCTGTGCATTTGGTAAAATAGGAGGAATAAGACATAACTATATTAGGAAACAGAGAAGTAAGAGACAGGCATAAATCTGGTGACAGAAAAGGAATGAAAGGGAGCTGTGAAATATGTAAAAGATGGAAGAGATCAGACACAGCAGTTCATCCGCTAACATAGGAGACAACAGTTCATTCGCTAACATAGGAGAAAGCAGTTCATCTGCTAACATTATAGACAGCGGTTTATCTGCTGACAGATTAATGAAAACTATTGTATGTGAGAGGTTAACATTTTCCTATGGGCAGTATACACAAAGTGTTTTCTGTACAGTGAAGATGTGTAGTTAGGTTAACTGCTTCAAGACCAGAGGGATATTTATTACATTCTTTCAATCTGGTGACACATTTTAGTATTATCTAACTGGTAATTCTTACTATGAACCCAGCTTGTTTAACTAGTAATGATTATATTTGTCTTTGACACAATCATTAGTAGATAAACTGATATAAGCCCAGGCAGTGCAAGGGTTAGTTATTCTGCAAGAGGCAGGGGTACAGTGCTGCTTGGGGAGGTGTTAGCATACATTGTGTATTCATGAGGCAAGCCTGTCATTATTCATCTTGTCTGTCTCTCTGTCCCTCAGACCTAGAGGTAATTCTAAGAGCAAGCCAGACACGCTAGCTGTGGTGGTAGTTGGGAGAAATATTGTTCCTACATACTCTACCTCTCCCCGTTCACCTAAAATGGGGTAGGGTATCATGACATCTACTGTGAAAGGCTGACTATATAAATAGGCAACCTCTTCAAAGAAAATCCATCTCAACCCAGTGTTACTAATCAGAGACCATTCTTGTTTATTGGAGAACATCTCACCAATAGTCAACATTGCAGGGCAGTCTTAAAGTGCAGACTCTCTTGTGAGATACCAACTCATTTAAGGGCAATATCACACACTACACAGGCCAGTCTCCAAGGTTTGAGAGAAGGGAATCCCATTGGAAGGCAATTCTGTGTAGGGCACTGCTGTGCCGTGCACACAGACACACTACAGGTCATTAAACCTCCATAACATTGGCAAGGAGTGAAAAATAAAACATTATTGATTTTGGCTGCTTTCTTGTAATGTAAAGCTGAATATTGTAGCTGTTCTGCCAACCATAGAGATGCTGGAAATCTTTTGGAGGAATTCAGAACCCTGACCCTCTTATATGCTGCACAGTCATTGCTTGATATGTGCAGGAGCTGATGCATACATTTTATTTTACTAACAACAGCAAAGGGGATAAGATAAGCAACACTCAAAAGGTTTTTAAGGGTTCTGTCCCTGTACTGTGTGTATATATATATATATATACTAAGAATAGTACACAATCTGGTATTATAAAAGAATGGTAAAACATTAACATTAACGTGGCTGACATATTTTTTTAGGGCTATTATTGCTCATATTACAAGTGGTGAGTAAAGTGTTGCGCTTGAGCAAAAAAACAAAATAGCACTGAAAATATATAAATACTAAATAAAAAAATGAAGGTTTATATGGTATATGACAAGGTGCTGGCCTGGGAACGGCTCAAAGGTAAATACATACGTCTGTGTATTTGTATATGTATGTATAGATAGATAGATAGATAGATAGATAGATAGATAGATAGATAGATAGATAGATATATATATATATATATGTGTGTGTGTATGTATTTATGCATATGTATTTGTATGTGTGCAGAATGTAAACATATATTTCAATACAAAATAAGAGTTTGGCAACTTTGTAGAGTAATTTTCTTTTCATTTTATTTTTAATGGACATGAAACCCACAATTTTTCTTTCATGATTCAGATGGAGAACACAATTTAAAAAAAGTTTACAATTTACGTCTATTATCAAATTTGCTTTGTTTTCTTGTTATTCTTTGTTGAAGAGATACCTAGTGCACGTGTCTGGAGCACTACATGACAGGAAATAGAGCTGCCATCTAGTGCTCCTGCTAATGTGTAACCATGTTGCAAAACTGCTGAGAATATATTATTGGAGACACGTGCACACTTTTGAACTAACCTTCCTCCCCTTCCAAAAGTGAGTACACCCCTCACATTTTTGTAAATATTTCATTATATCTTTTCATGTGACAACACTGAAGAAATGACACTGTGCTACAATGTAAAGTAGTGAGTGTACAGCCTGTATAACAGTGTACATTTGCTGTCCCCTCAAAATAACTCAACACACAGCCATTAATGTCTAAACCGTTGGCAACAAGAGTGAGTACACCCCTAAGTGAAAATGTCCAAAATGGGCCCAATTAGCCATTTTCCCTCCCCGGTGTCATGTGACTCGTTAGTGTTACAAGGTCTCAGATGTGAATGGGGAGCAGGTGTGTTAAATTTGGTGTTATCGCTCTCACACTCTCTCATACTGGTCACTGGAAGTTCAACATGAAAAAAAGAATTGTTGTTCTACATAAAGATGGCCTAGGCTATAAGAAGATTGCCAAGACCCTGAAACTGAGCTGCAGCACGGTGGGCATGACCATACAGCGGTTTCATAGGACAGGTTCCACTCAGAACAGGCCTCGCCATGGTCGACCAAAGAAGTTGAGTGCACGTGCTCAGCGTCATATCCAGAGGTTGTCTTTGGGAAATAGACGTATGAGTGCTGCCAGCATTACTGCAGAGGTTGAAGTGGTGGTGGGTCAGTCTGTCAGTGCTCAGACCATATGCCCCACACTGCATCAAATTGGTCTGCATGGCTGTCGTCCCAGAAGGAAGCCTCTTCTAAAGATGATGCACAAGAAAGCCTGCTAACAGTTTGCTGAAGACAAGCAGAATAAGGACATGGATTACTGGAAACATGTCCTGTGGTCCGATGAGACTAAGATAAACTTATTTGGTTCAGATGGTGTTAAGCGTGTGTGGCGGCAACCAGGTGAGGAGTGCAAAGACAAGTGTGGTGGTGGGAGTGTCATGGTCTGGGTCTGCATGAGTGCTGCTGGCAGTGGGGAACTACAATTCATCGAGGGAACCATAAATGCTAACATGTACTGTGACATACTGAAGGAGAGCATGATCCCCTCCCTTCGGAGACTGGGAGGCAGGGCAGTATTCTAACATGATAACGACCCCAAACACACCTCAAAGACGACCACTGCCTTGCTAAAGAAGCTGAGGGTAAATGTGATGGACTGGCCAAGCATGTCTCCAGACCTAAACCCTATTGAGCATCTGAAGGGCATCCTCAAACGGAAGGTGGGGGAGCGCAAGGTCTCTAACATCCACCAGCTCTGTGATGTCGTCAAGGAGAAGGGGAAGAGGACTCCAGTGGCATCTTGTGAAGCTCTGGTGAACTCCATGCCCAAGAGGGTTAAGGCAGTGCTGAAAAATAATGGTGGCCACACAAAATATTGACACTTAGGACCCAAGTTTGACATTTCCACTTAGGGGTGTACTCACTTTTGTTGCCAACGGTTTAGACATTAATGGCTGTGTGTTGAGTTTTTTTGGGGGGAAAAATTTACACTGTTACACAGGCTGTACACTCACTACTTTACATTGTAGCAAAGTGTCATTTCTTCAGTGTTGTCACATGAAAAGATATAATAAAATATTTCCAAAAATGTGAGGGGTCTACTCACGTGAGATACTGTATGTATATTAGTTTGTAAATGGCTGATGGCTGTCACATGATACAGGGGGCTGGGAAAAGGAACAAAAATAAATTTGTCTGAAAACAAATCTACTGCTTATATGAAATTCAGCGTAAGTGCTATTGCACTGTATTCTTATTATGCACTTGTTAATTATGCAGTTCTACTGTATTTAATAGTCATTTAGATGAGAGGGATTTAGGGTACTCAAGCTATCCGATCTCCAGATGTTAGTGTGCATTAGGCTGTTGCATTAACATTTTACTCCCAACTTTTATTAGAGTAAAAACTGAAGCTATAGTGAATGAGCTTAGAGATGTTAAAATATTTTTACGCTTCACTAGGCCACAATCTAACAATCACCTCTATTTTTATATTCATGTGTTTTTCTATGACGGTACCACCTTTTAATTTGCAAGGAAAAAAAGCATTTCGGGTTAAACATAGGGGCAAAATTACAAGTGGTGCGCTAAATTTTTCTTTTGCTTGTGCATTCAAATTAAAGTTTTAACGCGGGTGGGTTAGCTATACCTATATATCTATTAGACATGTGCACCGCTAAAAAATTCGGTTCGTTTTCGGTTCGGATCGATTCGGACTTTTAGAATTTCGTTTCGGATCGAATCTGATTCGGCAAAATTTGAATAAATTCGTTTCGGATTTATTCGGATCCGAATAAATTCGTTTCGGATTTATTCGGATTCGGCTGAATTCGGTTCTATTCCGTTCCGAAATTCGGTATGTTTTTAGTACACTAACACCCATTTAGTACACTAAGTCACTAACACCCATAAACTACCTATGAACCACTAAACCGAGGCCCCCCCACATCGCAAACCCTATAATAACATTATTTAACCCCTAATCTGCCGATCGGATATCGCCGCCGCCTACATTATAGCTATTAACCCCTAATCTGCTGTCCCTAACACCGCCGACCCCTACATTATAGTTATTAACCCCTAATCTGCCTCCCCGAACGTCGCCGCAATCTAACTACAAGTATTAACCCCTAATCTGCCGACCCGATATCGCCGCCGCCTACATTATAGCTATTAACCCCTAATCTGCTGTCCCTAACACCGCCGACCCCTACATTATAGTTATTAACCCCTAATCTGCCTCCCCCAACGTCGCCGCAATCTAACTACAAGTATTAACCCCTAATCTGCCGACCCGATATCGCCGCCGCCTACATTATAGCTATTAACCCCTAATCTGCTGTCCCTAACACCGCCGACCCCTACATTATAGTTATTAACCCCTAATCTGCCTCCCCCCAACGTCGCCGCAATCTAACTACAAGTATTAACCCCTAATCTGCCGACCGCAAATCGCCGCCACTATAATAAATGTATTAACCCCTAAACCGCCGCACTCCCGCCTCGCAAACACTATAATACATTTTATTAACCCCTAATCTGCCCTCCCTAACATCGCCGCCACCTACCTACAATTATTAACCCCTAATCTCCCGCCCCCATCGTCGCCGCTACTATAATAAGGTTATTAACCCCTAAACCTAAATCTAACCCTAACACTAACACCCCCTAACTTAAATATAATTTAAATAAAACGAAATAAGTTTACTATAGTTAAATAAATGAATCCTATTTAAAACTAAAGACTTACCTGTAAAATAAACCCTAAGATAGCTGCAATATAACTAATAGTTACATTGTAGCTATTTTAGCATTTATATTTATTTTACAGGCAACTTTGTATTTATTTTAACTAGGTACAATAGTTATTAAATAGTTATTAACTATTTAATAACTACCTAGCTAAAATAAATACAAATTTACCTGTAAAATAAATCCTAACCTAAGTTACACTAACACCTAACACTACACTATCATTAAATTAACTAAATAAATGAATCATATTTAAAACAAAATACTTACCTGTAAAATAAACCCTAATATAGCTGCAATATAACTAATAGTTACATTGTAGCTATTTTAGCATTTATATTTATTTTACAGGCAACTTTGTATTTATTTTAACTAGGTACAAAAGCTATTAAATAGTTATTGACTAATTAATAGCTACCTAGTTAAAATAATTACAAAACTACCTGTAAAATAAATCCTAACCTAAGTTACAATTAAACCTAACACTACACTGTCATTAAATAAATTAACTACAAGTACCTACAATTATCTACAATTAAATAAACTAAAGTACAAAACCCCCCCACTAAATTACAAAAAAAAACAAACACTAAATTACAAAAAATAAAAAAATATTACAAGAATTTTAAACTAATTACACCTAATCTAAGCCCCCTAATAAAATAACAAAGCACCCCAAAATAAAAAAATGCCCTACCCTATACTAAATTACAAAAGTTAACAGCTCTATTACCTTACCAGCCCTGAACAGGGCCCTTTGCTGGGCATGCCCCAAAGAAAACAGCTCTTTTGCCTGTAAAAAAAAAAACACAATCCCCCCCCCACATTACAACCCACCACCCACATACCCCTACTCTAACCCAAACCCCCCTTAAATAAACCTAACACTACCCCCCTGAAGATCTCCCTACCTTGAGTCGTGTTCACCCAGCCGGGCCGAAGTCTTCATCCGATGGGGCAGAAGAGGACATCCAGACCGGCAGAAGTCTTCATCCAAGCTGGGCAAGAAGAGGTCTTCCATCCATCATACAAGTACCAAAATACAAACAAACACTAAATTACAAAAAATAATAAAATATTACAATAATTTTAAACTAATTACACCTAATCTAAGCCCCCTACTAGCTATTAATATAGCTTCAATATAACTAATAGTTACATTGTAGCTATTTTAGGATTTATATTTATTTTACAGGCAACTTTGTATTTATTTTAACTAGGTACAATAGCTATTAAATAGTTAATAACTATTTAATAACTACCTAGCTAAAATAAATACAAATTTACCTGTAAAATAAATCATAACCTAAGTTACAATTACACCTAACACTACACTATCATTAAATTAACTAAATAAATGAATCCTATATAAAACTAAAGACTTACCTGTAAAATAAACCCTAATATAGCTGCAATATAACTAATAGTTACATTGTAGCTATTTTAGCATTTATATTTATTGTACAGGCAACTTTGTATTTATTTTAACTAGGTACAATAGCTATTAAATAGATATTTACTGTTTAATAGCTACCTAGTTAAAATAATTACAAAATTACCTGTAAAATAAATCCTAACCTAAGTTACAATTAAACCTAACACTACACTATCATTAAATAAATTAACTACAAGTACCTACAATTAAATACAATTAAAAAACTAAACTAAAGTACAACCCCCCCCCCTCTAAATTACAAAAAATAAAAAAATATTACAAGAATTTTAAACTAATTACACCTAATCTAAGCCCCCTAATAAAATAACAAAGCCCCCCAAAATAAAAAAAATGCCCTACCCTATACTAAATTACAAAAGTTAACAGCTCTATTACCTTACCAGCCCTGAACAGGGCCTTTTGCGGGGCATGCCCCAAAGAAAACAGCTCTTTTGCCTGTAAAAAAAAACACAATCCCCCCCCCCACATTACAACCCACCACCCACATACCCCTACTCTAACCCAAACCCCCCTTAAATAAACCTAACACTACCCCCCTGAAGATCTCCCTACCTTGAGTCGTGTTCACCCAGCCGGGCCGAAGTCTTCATCCGATGGGGCAGAAGAGGACATCCAGACTGGCAGAAGTCTTCATCCAAGCGGGGCAAGAAGAGGTCTTCCATCCATCAGAAAAGTACAAAAAAACAAACAAACACTAAATTAGCAAAAATAATAAAATATTGCAATAATTTTAAACTAATTACACCTAATCTAAGCCCCCTACTAGCTATTAATATAGCTACAATATAACTAATAGTTACATTGTAGCTATTTTAGGATTTATATTTATTTTACAGGCAACTTTGTATTTATTTTAACTAGGTACAATAGCTATTAAATAGTTAATAACTACCTAGCTAAAATAAATACAAATTTACCTGTAAAATAAACCCTAACCTAAGTTACAATTACACCTAACACTACACTGTCATTAAATTAACTAAATAAATTAATCCTATATAAAACTAAATACTTACCTGTAAAATAAACCCTAATATAGCTACAATATAACTAATAGTTACATTGTAGCTATTTTAGCATTTATATTTATTTTACAGGCAACTTTGTATTTATTTTAACTAGGTACAATAGCTATTAAATAGTTATTGACTAATTAATAGCTACCTAGTTAAAATAATTACAAAATTACCTGTAAAATAAATCCTAACCTAAGTTACTATTAAACCTAACACTACACTATCATTAAATAAATTAACTACAAGTACCTACAATTAAATACAATGAAATAAACTAAACTAAAGTACAAAAAAAAAAACACTAAATTACAAAAAATAAAAAAAATTACAAGAATTTTAAACTAATTACACCTAATCTAAGCCCCCTAATAAAATAACAAAGCCCCCCAAAATAAAAAAATGCCCTACCCTATACTAAATTACAAAAGTAATCAGCTCTATTACCTTACCAGCCCTTAAAAGGGCCTTTTGCGGGGGCATGCCCCAAAGAAAACAGCTCTTTTGCCTGTAAAAAAAACACAATCCCCCCCCCCCACATTACAACCCACCACCCACATACCCCTACTCTAACCCAAACCCCCCTTAAATAAACCTAACACTACCCCCCTGAAGATCTCTCTACCGTGTCTTCACCCAGCGGGCCGAAGTCTTCATCCGATGGGGCAGAAGAGGACATCCAGACCGGCAGAAGTCTTCATCCAAGCGGGGCAAGAAGAGGTCTTCCATCCATCAGAAGTCTTGATCCAGGCGGCATCTTCTCTGTTCATCCATCCGGAGCGGAGCGGCAGCATCCTGAAGACATCCCACGCAGAGCATCCTCTTCTTTCTTGATCCGACGACTAGGTGACTGTACCTTTAAGTGACGTCATCCAAGATGGCGTCCCTTGAATTCCGATTGGCTGATAGGATTCTATCAGCCAATCGGAATTAAGGTAGGAAAAATCTGATTGACTGATTGAATCAGCCAATCAGATTCAAGTTCAATCCGATTGGCTGATCCAATCAGCCAATCAGATTGAGCTCGCATTCTATTGGCTGATCGGAACAGCCAATAGAATGCGAGGTCAATCTGATTGGCTGATTCCATCAGCCAATTGGATTGAACTTGAATCTGATTGGCTGATTAAATCAGCCAATCAGATTTTTCCTACCTTAATTCCGATTGGCTGATAGAATCCTATCAGCCAATCGGAATTCAAGGGACGCCATCTTGGATGACGTCACTTAAAGGTACAGTCACCTAGTCGTCGGATCAAGAAAGAAGAGGATGCTCTGCGTGGGATGTCTTCAGGATGCTGCCGCTCCGCTCCGGATGGATGAACAGAGAAGATGCCGCCTGGATCAAGACTTCTGATGGATGGAAGACCTCTTCTTGCCCCGCTTGGATGAAGACTTCTGCCGGTCTGGATGTCCTCTTCTGCCCCATCGGATGAAGACTTCGGCCCGCTGGGTGAAGACACGGTAGAGAGATCTTCAGGGGGGTAGTGTTAGGTTTATTTAAGGGGGGTTTGGGTTAGAGTAGGGGTATGTGGGTGGTGGGTTGTAATGTGGGGGGGGGGATTGTGTTTTTTTTACAGGCAAAAGAGCTGTTTTCTTTGGGGCATGCCCCCGCAAAAGGCCCTTTTAAGGGCTGGTAAGGTAATAGAGCTGATTACTTTTGTAATTTAGTATAGGGTAGGGCATTTTTTTATTTTGGGGGGCTTTGTTATTTTATTAGGGGGCTTAGATTAGGTGTAATTAGTTTAAAATTCTTGTAATTTTTTTTATTTTTTGTAATTTAGTGTTTTTTTTTTTGTACTTTAGTTTAGTTTATTTCATTGTATTTAATTGTAGGTACTTGTAGTTAATTTATTTAATGATAGTGTAGTGTTAGGTTTAATAGTAACTTAGGTTAGGATTTATTTTACAGGTAATTTTGTAATTATTTTAACTAGGTAGCTATTAATTAGTCAATAACTATTTAATAGCTATTGTACCTAGTTAAAATAAATACAAAGTTGCCTGTAAAATAAATATAAATGCTAAAATAGCTACAATGTAACTATTAGTTATATTGTAGCTATATTAGGGTTTATTTTACAGGTAAGTATTTAGTTTTATATAGGATTAATTTATTTAGTTAATTTAATGACAGTGTAGTGTTAGGTGTAATTGTAACTTAGGTTAGGGTTTATTTTACAGGTAAATTTGTATTTATTTTAGCTAGGTAGTTATTAACTATTTAATAGCTATTGTACCTAGTTAAAATAAATACAAAGTTGCCTGTAAAATAAATATAAATCCTAAAATAGCTACAATGTAACTATTAGTTATATTGTAGCTATATTAATAGCTAGTATGGGGCTTAGATTAGGTGTAATTAGTTTAAAATTATTGTAATATTTTATTATTTTTGCTAATTTAGTGTTTGTTTGTTTTTTTGTACTTTTCTGATGGATGGAAGACCTCTTCTTGCCCCGCTTGGATGAAGACTTCTGCCGGTCTGGATGTCCTCTTCTGCCCCATTGGATGAAGACTTCGGCCCGGCTGGGTGAACACGACTCAAGGTAGGGAGATCTTCAGGGGGGTAGTGTTAGGTTTATTTAAGGGGGGTTTGGGTTAGAGTAGGGGTATGTGGGTGGTGGGTTGTAATGTGGGGGGAGGGATTGTGTTTTTTTTTTACAGGCAAAAGAGCTGTTTTCTTTGGGGCATGCCCCGCAAAGGGCCCTGTTCAGGGCTGGTAAGGTAATAGAGCTGTTAACTTTTGTAATTTAGTATAGGTTAGGGCATTTTTTTTATTTTGGGGGGCTTTGTTATTTTATTAGGGGGCTTAGATTAGGTGTAATTAGTTTAAAATTCTTGTAATATTTTTTTATTTTTTGTAATTTAGTGGGGGGGGGTTTGTACTTTAGTTTAGTTTTTTTAATTGCATTTAATTGTAGGTACTTGTAGTTAATTTATTTAATGATAGTGTAGTGTTAGGTTTAATTGTAACTTAGGTTAGGATTTATTTTACAGGTAATTTTGTAATTATTTTAACTAGGTAGCTATTAAATAGTCAATATCTATTTAATAGCTATTGAACCTAGTTAAAATGAATACAAAGTTGCCTGTACAATAAATATAAATGCTAAAATAGCTACAATGTAACTATTAGTTATATTGCAGCTATATTAGGGTTTATTTTACAGGTAAGTCTTTAGTTTTATATAGGATTCATTTATTTAGTTAATTTAATGATAGTGTAGTGTTAGGTGTAATTGTAACTTAGGTTATGATTTATTTTACAGGTAAATTTGTATTTATTTTAGCTAGGTAGTTATTAAATAGTTATTAACTATTTAATAACTATTGTACCTAGTTAAAATAAATACAAAGTTGCCTGTAAAATACATATAAATCCTAAAATAGCTACAATGTAACTATTAGTTATATTGAAGCTATATTAATAGCTAGTAGGGGGCTTAGATTAGGTGTAATTAGTTTAAAATTATTGTAATATTTTATTATTTTTGGTAATTTAGTGTTTGTTTGTATTTTGGTACTTGTATGATGGATGGAAGACCTCTTCTTGCCCCGCTTGGATGAAGACTTCTGCCGGTCTGGATGTACTCTTCTGCCCCATCGGATGAAGACTTCGGCCCGGCTGGGTGAACACGACTCAAGGTAGGGAGATCTTCAGGGGGGTAGTGTTAGGTTTATTTAAGGGGGGTTTGGGTTAGAGTAGGGGTATGTGGGTGGTGGGTTGTAATGTGGGGGGGGATTGTGTTTTTTTTTTACAGGCAAAAGAGCTGTTTTCTTTGGGGCATGCCCCGCAAAGGGCCCTGTTCAGGGCTGGTAAGGTAATAGAGCTGTTAACTTTTGTAATTTAGTATAGGGTAGGGCATTTTTTTTTTATTTTGGGGGGCTTTGTTATTTTATTAGGGGGCTTAGATTAGGTGTAATTAGTTTAAAATTCTTGTAATATTTTTTTATTTTTTGTAATTTAGTGTTTGTTTGTTTTTGTAATTTAGTGGGGGGGTTTTGTACTTTAGTTTATTTAATTGTAGATAATTGTAGTTAATTTATTTAATGACAGTGTAGTGTTAGGTTTAATTGTAACTTAGGTTAGGATTTATTTTACAGGTAATTTTGTAATTATTTTAACTAGGTAGCTATTAATTAGTCAATAACTATTTAATAGCTATTGTACCTAGTTAAAATAAATACAAAGTTGTCTGTAAAATAAATATAAATGCTAAAATAGCTACAATGTAACTATTAGTTATATTGCAGCTATATTAGGGTTTATTTTACAGGTAAGTATTTTGTTTTAAATATGATTCATTTATTTAGTTAATTTAATGATAGTGTAGTGTTAGGTGTTAGTGTAACTTAGGTTAGGATTTATTTTACAGGTAAATTTGTATTTATTTTAGCTAGGTAGTTATTAAATAGTTAATAACTATTTAATAACTATTGTACCTAGTTAAAATAAATACAAAGTTGCCTGTAAAATAAATATAAATGCTAAAATAGCTACAATGTAACTATTAGTTATATTGCAGCTATATTAGGGTTTATTTTACAGGTAAGTCTTTAGTTTTAAATAGGATTCATTTATTTAACTATAGTAAACTTATTTCGTTTTATTTAAATTATATTTAAGTTAGGGGGTGTTAGTGTTAGGGTTAGACTTAGCTTTAGGGGTTAATAACCTTATTATAGTAGCGGCGACGATGGGGGCGGGAGATTAGGGGTTAATAATTGTAGGTAGGTGGCGGCGATGTTAGGGAGGGCAGATTAGGGGTTAATAAAATGTATTATAGTGTTTGCAAGGCGGGAGTGCGGCGGTTTAGGGGTTAATACATTTATTATAGTGGCGGCGATTTGCGGTCGGCAGATTAGGGGTTAATACTTGTAGTTAGATTGCGGCGACGTTGGGGGGAGGCAGATTAGGGGTTAATAACTATAATGTAGGGGTCGGCGGTGTTAGGGACAGCAGGTTAGGGGTTAATAGCTATAATGTAGGCGGCGGCGATATCGGGTCGGCAGATTAGGGGTTAATACTTATAGTTAGATTGCGGCGACGTTGGGGGAGGCAGATTAGGGGTTAATAACTATAATGTAGGGGTCGGCGGTGTTAGGGACAGCAGGTTAGGGGTTAATAGTTATAATGTAGGCGGCGGCGATATTCGGTCGGCAGATTAGGGGTTAATACTTGTAGTTAGATTGCGGCGACGTTGGGGGAGGCAGATTAGGGGTTAATAACTATAATGTAGGGGTCGGCGGTGTTAGGGACAGCAGATTAGGGGTTAATAGCTATAATGTAGGTGGCGGCGATATTCGGTCGGCAGATTAGGGGTTAATAAAATAATGCAGGTGTCAGCGATAGCGGAGGCAGCAGATTAGGGGTTAATAAGTGTTAGATTAGGGGTGTTTAGAGACTCAGGGTACATGTTAGGGTGTTAGGTGCAGACTTAGTGTTTCCCCATAGGAAACAATGGGGCTGCGGTGTTAGTTTTTTTTCAGCCGAAACTCCCATTGTTTCCTATGGGGAAATGCCGAATCTTAACGAGCTAATTCGGATTTATTCGGAGATACGGCAGCTATTTCGGATTCATTCGGTAGATTCGGAAGTATTTTAATTCGGAAATCCGAATCGATCCGAATCTCCGAATTTACCGAATTTACCGAATTTACGAATTAATCCGAAATGAACCGCACATGTCTAATATCTATATGAAAATATAAAGTTATAGATAGATGATAGATAGTTATATATATATATATATATATATATATATATATATATATATATGTATATGTATATATATATATTTATTTAGAGAGAGAGATTGAATTAAATATTTAAAAATAAAAAGAACATTTTCTTCTAAGTGAAGAACATTGAAATGTTAAATATTTCTATTAAAAACAAAGTAAAACACATTGCAATATAAAAAAATGAATAAGAATGATTTTTTATGTTTAAAGGTATTTGAGTGGCAAGAGCTCCACATTGTGTATATATATATATATATATATATATATATATATATATATATATATTATATTATATATATATATATGTATATGTATAAAACCCTTTATCCAAACTGCTTGGAATCGGAAAAGGTTTGGATTTGGGAATAGTTCGGATTTTGGAATATTTGTGTGTGTATATACGTCTGTGTTTATATAAACACATAAATACACATGTATATATACATATAGATAATGCACCACATCGCCCAGAAAATTGTTGCAATTACAAATGTTTAGGCATGTTTATTTCTTTTCTTTGTATTGATATGACACAAAAAAGTGGAGAAAAAAAGCCAAATCCGACACATTCCACACAAAACTCCAAAAATGGACTGGACAAAATTATTGGCACCCTCAATTTAATATCTGGTAGCATCCTGTAGCCATCAGTGAGTTTCTTACACCTCTCTACTGGAATTTTGGACCACTCTTCTTTCGCCAACTGCTCCAGGTCTCTCAGATTGGAAGGGTTCCTTTTCCCATCTGCTATTTTGAGATCTCTTCACAGGTGCTCTATGGGATTGAGATCTGGACTCATTGCTGGCCAGTTCAGTACTCTCCAGCGCTTAGTCTTAAACTATTTATGGGTGCTTTTTGGAGTTTTGTAATGAATGTGTTGGATTTCGCTTTTTTTCCTCCACTTTTTGTGTATCATACCAATACAAAGAAAAGAAATAAACATGAGAATACTTAAACATTTGTAATTGCAACAATTTTCTGGGCGAAGTGGTGCATTATCTGACAGAAATGCAGGGGTGCCAATATTTTTGGCCGTGACTGTATATATATATATATATATATATATATATATATATATATATATATATATATATATATAGTCAAATAGACTAGACTGCCCTCTTGTGGGACGGAGACCAAAACAACGCTAAGGATAGCAGTTAGCAGAGTACAGCGTTGAGAGCAAGTGACAATCAGAAGAGGAGGAGCCTCGCAAAATACATTAGGCCACGCCCATTGACTGCACGTAGGACACACGCTACTGACAGGAGCAGGGTCTCACTGAAGCCGGCAATTTACAGTGTACCGCTTTCCTGTGCGTTACAAAAAGTCCTCGGCTGAATTGGAAACTGATCCGCTCGACACGCACCACTACAGAAGGGTGACAGAGAGTGTCTGGTGGAGTGATCAATCCATCAAGTTTTTATATATGCAAGCACATACCTCATATGTTTGAGGTTCACTATGTGAGTGTACATTTGTCTACTATTTGTTTTATGTATTAAATTGTTTTTTAAACTATATTTAGATCTTCCGTGTACCCTATTGGTGCACGGATTTGCGCTCCTTTCTTTTCTGTCTCTTCAAGAACTGTTTATATATATATATGTATACACACATATTTAGACATATATGTATACATATAGCCCTTCCAAATCAAATACCTTGTCATGTGCTATATCCATTTTAACCTTTATAAAAAAAATGTTTATATAAAATATTTTTTAGCAGAAAGTGTTTATATGAGTGTAATATTTCATTTTAATGTATTTATGTTTTTGGTACTACTTTTTTTTAACCCATACACTTTACGCTAGGTCTGTAAGCACGCTAATCCGTTTAGCACAAATTTTGCTTGTGCTTGGGCGCAACCTTTTACTTTCAACTTGTAATATGCACACTAGTTAGCAGGGACGCAATAATGCTTATCGCGTCCCACACTAACAATGGCGCAGCATTTGAAACCTACCTCTTTGTAGTACACAACCACTAGTATTAAAATTATATAACAAATTAAAGCATGTGATTTTTTTTACTATTATGGCCATATAAACTATACTATTATTTTATCTAAACATTTCTTGACAGATTTCTTCAAGTTTTTGTTGTTGTTATTGTACTGTATGTTTCTGATTTGTAAAGACTACACTGTTTTACATTATATTTATATAGCTGCAAGTACATGAAAGAGGTGTTTATGTTTATAGGAAAGCCAAGAATATGCTACCCTGTAATCAAGAAAATCCTGCCAAATATAAAAAAATAGACTTATGGTTAATAAAAAATTACTGCTTTAAGTTATGCTGTTAAGGAACATATTATTGTTTCAGTACTAAACAGTTCATTCATAAATATGATTGGTGTTTACATCTGAATGATGGAAGGCTGAAGAGAGTGATAAGGGGAAGCAAATGTATGAGGATTGACATGTTTTAGTTTGTGTATATATATATATATATATATATATATATATATATATATATATGTGTGTGTGTGTGTGTGTGTGGCTGTGTGTATGTGTGTTTATGTGTGTGCTTGTGTTTGTGTGTTTGGTGTAGTGTGAGAGTATTTTTGTGTATATGTTTGTGTGTGTATGTAAGTGTCTATGTGTGTTTATAAATTATGTGCTTGTTTTTGTGCAGTGTGTGTATGTGTATATATATATATATATATATATATATATATATATATATATATATACACAGTATATATATATATACATATATGTATGCATATGTATGTGTGTTTTGTGTAGTGTATGTTTGTGTATATGTAGTGTGTGTATGTATTTACATGTATGCGTGTGTGTGTTTTTGTGTGTGCAATAGGTATTTGTGTAAGTGTGTTTATGGTTGTATATGTGTATTTGTTTTTGTGTGTGTACGTGTGTTTGTGTGTGTAAATGTGTGTTTGTGTGTATGTATGTGTGTGTGTAAGTGTATAATTGTGTGTGTGTGTGTATGTATGTATGTATGCATGTGTATAATTGTGTGTGTGTGTATGTATGTATGTATGTATGTATGCATGTGTGTAAGTGTTTGTGTGTGTAAATGTGTGTTTGTGTGTATGTATGTATGTGTGTGTGTGTAAGTGTATAATTGTGTTTGTGTTTATGTGTATCTGTATGGGTGTTGTTGTAAGTTTAGTATAGTGTTCAATTGCAAAAGTTGAAAATAATAATGCACAATCACCCCATATTTCCTATCTCTAAGTTATAGTATATAGAGTCATATATAATAAATATATGAACGCATGAAACACATAAGTACTATCAGATACATATGGTTCTAGGTCATTTTTTACCATAACCTTAATATTGCTGGCATGATAGCAGTATGCTGTTGTGAGTAACCTATTAGCCTAGTCAAGTTTTATTCCCTAACAGCAGAAAGGCTTTTTAACTCTGCCTATTCAACAGTTCCATCCATTTCTGGCATCCAGTACAAAAATTGCTTTCCAAATCCATTTTTCAGGGTTTATACATGCTTAACATCAAGAATTAAAAGGACCTCTTTGCTTATTTAACATAGCACAGGTTTTATATGAAAATGGCATTAAGATGGCCCTAATGTCTGTGTGTGCTCTATTTAGATAGTAGAGAATAGACCTCTCGTATCATAATATAATCAAAGGTGATTTCCATTAGTTGCAATTAACAAATCCCAATGTGCCTCTAAACATATGCATTCAGGCATAATTTGCTGTTTGTGCACTAAGTATGTTGATACATAATGAACATAAAAGGGATGTTTCAAAGCAATAACACCCCTCCCTATTGCTTGAACTGTCACTATTAACCTTTACAAAAGCATTTTAATATGTAATGTAATTTACATTATATGCAATGTGAAGTTCTACCTACTATAGGCACCTATATATAAAATGATTGCATTGCTACACAATGCTGAGGCTTCACTTGATGATGCTTTATGCTGATTGCACTTTTTCATATAGTCACTGATGATGCACATCACTGAATTCCCACAATAATCACAAGCTATTGCAAAACTGTGGTCCTGAGATGTTTTGGGACTGTGGAGATTCTGATTGGCTGCACACATTTAGCAAATCAGAATACAGCGTCTTATGAAATAAACAAAGCCTACTTCTTTTGGGTAATACTCAGCCATGGTTATATAGGACACCTGCAGGGTGAGAATGATCTTACACATGATTATGGGATCTGCTCTCTAAGTTACCATGGAAACCACATCAGATCAGAAAAGCTGATTTCAGAAATAAAATGAGAAGATTAAACCTCTCCACCTTCCCTTCTGTCACACCATGTACTCTCTTTGTTACCAATCTGTTTACAGAGGGGCCTGTAGTTGTATTCAATGGCTCTCAAACTAACATATACTGCAATTATCTTTCTCAGCAAAATAAATTATTTGGAGTTTTTATAATTTATTTGTTATTAAAAAATATATACGGCTAGATTTAGAGTTTTGTCGGTAACGACCCGCGTAACTAGCGCATGCTTTTTTTCCCCCGCACCTTTTAAATACCGCTGGTATTTAGAGTTCACAGAATGGCTGCGTTTTCAGTGCGTTAGGCTCCAAAAAAGAAGCGTAGAGCATAATTTACCGCCACTGCAACTTTCGATACCAGCGGTGCTTACGGACGCGGCCAGCTTCAAAAACGTGCTCATGCACGATTTCCCCATAGGAAATAATTGGACAGTTTGAGCTGAAAAAAAACCTAACACCTGCAAAAAAGCAGCGTTCAGCTCTTAACGCAGCCCCATTGTTTCCTATGGGGAAACACTTCCTAAGTCTGCACCTAACACCCTAACATGTACCCCGAGTCTAAACACCCCTAACCTTACACTTATTAACCCCTAATCTGCCGCCCCCGCTATCGCTGACCCCTGCATATTATTTTTAACCCCTAATCTGCCGCTCCGTACACCGCCGCAACCTACATTATAGTTATGTACCCCTAATCTGCTGCCCCTAACACCGCCGACCCCTATATTATATTTATTAACCCCTAATCTGCCCCCCACAACGTTGCCGCCAGCTACCTACAATTATTAACCCCTAATCTGCCGACCAGACCTCACCGCTACTATAATAAAGTTATTAACCCCTAATCCGCCTCACTCCTGCCTCAATAACCCTATAAGAAATAGTATTAACCCCTAATCTGCCCTCCCTAACATCGCCGACACTTAACTTCAAGTATTAACCCCTAATCTGCCGACCGGACCTCGCCGCTACTATAATAAATGTATTTACCCCAAAAGCTAAGTCTAACCATAACCCTAACACCCCCCTAAGTTAAATATAATTTAAATCTAACAAAATAAATTAACTCTTATTAAATAAATTATTCCTATTTAAAGCTAAATACTTACCTGTAAAATAAACCCTAATATAGCTACAATATAAATAATAATTATATTGTAGCTATTAAAGGATTAATATTTATTTTACAGGCAACTTTGTATTTATTTTAACCAGGTACAATAGCTATTAAATAGTTAATAACTATTTAATAGCTACCTAGTTAAAATAATTACAAAATTACCTGTAAAATAAATCCTAACCTAAGTTACAATTAAACCTAACACTACACTATCAATAAATAAATTAAATAAAATACCTACAATTATCTACAATTAAACCTAACACTACACTATCAATAAATGAATTAAATAAAATACCTACAATTACCTACAATTTAACCTAACACTACACTATCAATAAATTAATTAAATACAATACCTACAAATAAATACAATTAAATAAACTAACTAAAGTACAAAAAATAAAAAAGAACTAAGTTACAAAAAATAAAAAAATATTTACAAACATTAGAAAAATATTACAACAATTTTAAACTAATTACACCTACTCTAAGCCCCCTAATAAAATAGCAAAGCCCCCCAAAATAAAAAAATGCCCTACCCTATTCTAAAATTAAAATAGAAAAGCTCTTTTACCTTACCAGCCCTTAAAAGGGCCATTTGTGGGGCATGCCCCAAAGAATTCAGCTCTTTTGCCTGGAAAAAAAACCA
The DNA here is from genome assembly GCF_027579735.1 of Bombina bombina. Classification (NCBI taxonomy): domain Eukaryota; kingdom Metazoa; phylum Chordata; class Amphibia; order Anura; family Bombinatoridae; genus Bombina; species Bombina bombina. The sequence goes on along the minus strand of NC_069499.1, from coordinate 983,379,711 downwards.
TACAATACCCCCCCCAACATTACAACCCACCACCCACATACCCCTAATCTAACCCAAACCCCCCTTAAATAAACCTAACACTAAGCCCCTGAAGATCTTCCTACCTTATCTTCACCACACCGGGTATCACACAGATCCGTCCTGGCTCCGATGTCTTGATCCAAGCCCAAGCAGGGGCTGAAGACATCCATCCCCGGCTGAAGTCTTGATCCAAGCGGGCAGAAGAGGACATCCGGACTGGCAAACATCTTCATCCAGGCGGCATCCGATGATGAGCGGCTGATCTTCAAGACCTCCAGCACAGATCCATCCTCTTCTTCCGACGACTAGATGACGAATGAAGGTTCCTTTAAGGGACGTCATCCAAGATGGCGTCCCTCGAATTCCGATTGGCTGATCGGATTCTATTAGCCAATCGGAATTTAGGTAGGAAAATTCTGATTGGCTGATGGAATCAGCCAATCAGATTCAAGTTCAATCCGATTAGCTGATTGGATCAGCCAATCAGATTGAGCTCACATTCTATTAGCTGATCGGAACAGCCAATAGAATGCGAGCTCAATCTGATTGGCTGATTGGATCAGCCAATCGGATTGAACTTGAATCTGATTGGCTGATTCCATCAGCCAATGAGAATTTTCCTACCTTAATTCCGATTGGCTGATAGAATCCTATCAGCCAATCGGAATTCAAGGGACGCCATCTTGGATGACATCCCTTAAAGGAACCTTCATTCGTCGTCTAGTCGTCGGAAGAAGAGGATGGATCCACGCTGGAGGTCTTGAAGATCAGCCGTTCGTCATCGGATGGAAGAACATAGAAGATGCCGCCTGGATGAAGATGTTTGCCGGTCCGGATGTCCTCTTCTGCCCGCTTGGATCAAGACTTCAGCCGGAGGATGGATGTCTTCAGCCCCCCGCTTGGGCTTGGATCAAGACATCGGAGCCAGGACGGATCGGTGGGATACCCGGTGTGGTGAAGATAAGGTAGGAAGATCTTCAGGGGCTTAGTGTTAGGTTTATTTAAGGGGGGTTTGGGTTAGATTAGGGGTATGTGGGTGGTGGGTTGTAATGTTGGGGGGGGTATTGTATGTTTTTTTTCCAGGCAAAAGAGCTGAATTCTTTGGGGCATGCCCCGCAAATGGCCCTTTTAAGGGCTGGTAAGGAAAAAGAGCTTTTCTATTTTAATTTTAGAATAGGGTAGGGCATTTTTTTATTTTGGGGGGCTTTGTTATTTTAATTGGGGGCTTAGAGTAGGTGTAATTAGTTTAAAATTGTTGTAATATTTTTCTAATGTTTGTAAATATTTTTTTATTTTTTGTAACTTAGTTCTTTTTTATTTTTTGTACTTTAGTTAGTTTATTTAATTGTATTTATTTGTAGGTATTGTATTTAATTAATTTATTGATAGTGTAGTGTTAGGTTTAATTGTAGATAATTGTAGGTATTTCATTTAATTAATTTATTGATAGTGTAGTGTTAGGTTTAATTGTAACTTAGGTTAGGATTTATTTTCCAGGTAATTTTGTAATTATTTTAACTAGGTAGCTATTAAATAGTTATTAACTATTTAATAGCTATTGTACCTGGTTAAAATAATTACAAAGTTGGCTGTAAAATAAATATTATTCCTAAAATAGCTACAATATAATTATAATTTATATTGTAGTTATATTAGGGTTTATTTTACAGGTAAGTATTTAGCTTTAAATAGGAATAATTTATTTAATAAGAGTTAATTTATTTTGTTAGATTTAAATTATATTTAACTTAGGGGGGTGTTAGTGTTAGGGTTAGACTTAGCTTTAGGGGTTAATACATTTATTATAGTAGCAGTGAGGTCCGGTCGGCAGATTAGGGGTTAATAAGTGTAGGTAGGTGTCAGCGACGTTGAGGGGGGCAGATTAGGGGTTAATAAATATAATATAGGGGTCGGCGGTGTTAGGGGCAGCAGATTAGGGGTACATAAGTATAACGTAGGTGGCGGCGGTGTGCGGTCTGCAGATTAGGGGTTAAAAAAATGTATTATAGTGGCGGCAATGTGGGGGGACCTCGGTTTAGGGGTACATAGGTAGTTTATGGGTGTTAGTGTACTTTAGAGCACAATAGTTAAGAGCTTTATGAACCGGCATTAGCCCAAAAAGCTCTTAACTCCTGTTTTTTTCTGCGGCTGGAGTTTTGTCGTTAGATTTCTAACGCTCACTTCAGCCACGACTCTAAATACCGGCGTTAGAAAGATCCCATTGAAAAGATAGGATACGCAATTGGCGTAGGGGGATCTGCGGTATGGAAAAGTCGCGGCTGCAAAGTGAGCGTTAGACCCTTTCCTGACTGACTCTAAATACCAGCGGGCGGTAAAAACCAGTGTTAGGACCCCTTAACGCTGGTTTTGACGGCTACCGCCAAACTCTAAATCTAGGCGATAGTGTTTTGTTTATATATATATAATACTTTAACATAGACATACATTGCACACTTCATATTGAATGCTTGCAAACTAACTCTCCTTAGTGTTCTTTTTCATGAATTCCAGGGAGACAGCTCTGGGGCCCCATACGATATGCAGCGTCGCCCTCAGAAGCCGGCGACGCCAGATTTTGTGCGGGTTTGGTATCACATATACGGCGTAACATAGAAGTTACGCTCGTATATTTCTGCCTTCGCCCGTAGTTTTTTGGCCCATAGACTGATATACAAAACACGCGCAGTTTGGTATCCAATATATAGCGTAAGGACTTACGTGGCGAAAATGGAGAAATCTTACTCCATTTTCACCTTGCCACAAAATGCAAGCATAGCAAGCCTTGCGCTGAGTATTGGAGCACCGTAACTCCCTAAAATGCCTGCAAAATAAAACCTAACACCTAACGCATGCGCAATGTCTATCTACCTGTCAACCGCAATCCCCCACCGCAATACCTAATAAAGTGTTTAACCCCTAAACCGCCGCTCCCGGACCCCGCCGCCACCTACATCTAACCCTAATCTGATCCACCTACACCGCCGCCACCTATATTAAATATATTACCCCCTAATCTGACCCCCCTACACCGCTGCCACCTATATTAAATAGATTACCCCCTAATCTGACTCCCCTACACCGCTGCCACCTATATTAAATATATTAACCCCTAATCTTACCCCCCTACACCGCTGCCACCTATATAAAATATATTACCCCCTAAACCTAAGTCTAACCCTAACACCCCCTAACTTAATTATTATTTAAATAAATCTAAATAATATTAATATTATTAACTAAATTATTCCTATTTAAAACTAAATGCTTACCTATAAAATAAACCCTAAGATAGCTACAATATAATTAATTATTACATTGTAGCTATTTTAGGGTTTATATTTATTTTACAGGTAACTTTGTATTTATTTTAACTAGGTACAATAGCTATTAAATAGTTAATAACTATTTAATAGCTACCTAGTTAAAATAATTACAAATTACCTGTAAAATAAATCCTAACCTAAGTTACAAATGCACCTAACACTACACTATCAATAAATTAATTAAATAAACTACAATTATCTAAACTAAAATACAATTAAATAAACTAAACTATATTACAAAAAAAACAAACACTAAATTACAAAAAATAAAAAAATATGACAAGAAGTTTAATCTAATTACACTTAATCTAAGCCCCCTAATAAAATAAAAAAGCCCCCCAAAAATTTGTCATCATGGGGATCTAAAAAACTATCATGTTTGGGACGTATTATTGACACCATCAAAATGAATGTTTTTCCGCATATACTATATCTCCTACAAACTTTGCCAATCCCCCTCCCTAAAGCGTTTATCCCCTCATTGCAAAGAGCATTTAGCGATTTTATCTGGCGCAGGAGACCACCCAGAATAAGTAAACAAATAATGCAAATATCCAAAGCACAGGGTGGGTTCGGAGTGCAGAACCTTGCAGCCTATCGCCAGGCCATTTTCCTGCAGAGGTTAGTAGATTGGAACATTCATCATGGTTATAAAAGATGGGTCACACTAGAACACTCTATAATGGGAAAACCACACTTGGGAAGGTTATGTTGGGGCAATCCGTCCTTATTTAAAACGTCTAAAACAAATAACCCTATGATCCAGGAAACCTATCGGACCTGGGAGTACACGATTAACACAACGCACAATATCTCTTCAATCCCCTCACCCCTGACATCTCTGATCGAAAATGGAGACTTTACAGTGAGACCCTTCTTCACCCATATGAGAGTAGACACACCTAATAGGGACTTCACGGTACATACACTAACAGAGAACAAGTCTCTGCTATCTCAGACAGACTTGGTTTCAAGGGGGCACGATTGCTTCGCTTATTGGTTCACCTATAGACAAACGACCCATTACATCACCAAGCACTTAGGTTATGAAAACATGGTCAGACCCCTGACCAATTTTGAGTCCTTGTGCACCCAAACCCCCCACCTTAAGGCACACTTTATCCATAATATAAAAGATCTTAACTCATACCCCCCCATACCTAGAGAGCTGGGAAAGGGACCTAGGTGTCATAATACTACCATATACGAGTAAAATAATGTTTCAAGCCACAATGAAGTCTTCAATCTCATCCTCTATCTTAGAAGTTAATCTTAAATTACTTCATAGATGGTACCACACCCCGAAAAAACTACAACGCTTATTCCGCATCCAAAGTAATAGATGTTGGCGTTGTGGCCATGTAAATAGCGATACAGCACCTATGTGGTGGTGGTGCAACAGCATCCAGACTTTCTGGAGAGATTTGATCTCGGAAGTGGAATCCATTCTAGACATACTACTACCACTCGACCCATTGATTTGGCTCTTACACAAACCCGTCCCATCCATCAAATACAAACCATACTTACATCTACTCAACATCCTGACTAATAGTGCAAAAATTCTAATAGCCAAAAACTGGAGAAGTAAGGAGGCACCATCTATAGGTATGTGGAGGCAGAAAGTAACAGAAACTATTGGACTAGAAGAATACTATTACCTTAAACAAGATAAAATAGATTATTATGCAGAGTTCTCGCAGTTTTGGTCCAATTACATTCAATATAAATAAACAATAGGTTTATTCACAGTTTAGGAACTATTCATGACTGACCAAGGGAATAAATGTTTTCGTGAGCCGGTTGGATGTGGTAGATCGGGGTGACAGCGGACCGGGACATACAGTTTCTTTGTTATCCATTATTTACTTCTTGTTATCTAAATATAAATAGTTGGATACCTAATGAAAGTATTTCAGTGGGCTTCCCCTTAGGGCAACACAACTTACAATTGGACCCCTCTCTGATTGATTTGGCTTTGCCCAGGGGACGAACACTACTGTTTAATCTTGAAGTGCTTTGAGCACACCCAATGTTATCCACAAACTTAACAGCTGTTGTTGTGATCTACTTTTTGGGAGCTGCGTCTCCTCACCTATGTAAAATACTGACCTATACACAATAAAGCTGTTTAAAAAAAAAAAAAAAAAAGCCCCCCAAAATAATAAAATTTCCCTACCCTAAACTAAATTACAAATCGCCCTTATAAGGGCCTTTTGCGGGGCATTGCCCCAAAGTAATCAGCTCTATTACCAGCCATTAAAAGGGCCTTTTGCGGGTCATTGCCCCAAAGTAATCAGCTCTTTTACCTGTAAAAAAAAGAACAATCCCCCCCCACTATAACCCAACACCCACACACCCCTACTCTAAACCCACCCCTCCCCTTAAAAAAACCTAAGTCTAACCCCCAAGTGGTGCTTACCAGTCCTGAAGACCGGCGGAGAAGGTCCTGTTCCAGACGGTGAAGTCTTCTTCCAAGCGGCGACCTCTTCTTCTTCCAGGAACCAGCCGGCGCGGAGCGGAGAAGTTGAAGACTAATGACCGCGGAGCTGAAGACCGTCGACTCTGAAACTGAAGACCGGCGACGCTGGAACTGAAGATTGGCGACGCTGCAACTGAAGACCACGGAGCCATGGAGCCTGGAGGATCCTCTTCATAGATCAGCCAATAAGAATTCAAGGGACGCCATTTTTAATGGCGTACCTTGAATTCCCATTCAGTGTATGGAGGAGATCGTATGAAGAGGATCCTCCAGGTTCAATGGCTCCGCGGTCTTCAATTCCAGCTTCGCCAATCTTTAGTTCCAGCATTGCCGGTCTTCAGTTCCAGAGTCGCGCCGATGGTTCCTGGAAGAAGAAAAGTTCGCCCCTTGGAAGAAGACTTCACCGCCTGGAACAGGACCTTCTCTGCCGGTCTTCAGGACAGGTAAGGACCACTTGAGGGTTAGACTTAGATTTTTTTAAGGGGGGATCGGGTGGATTTTAGAGTACGGGTGTGTGGGTGGTGGGTTGTAGTGGGGGGGGGATTGTTCTTCTTTTTTTTACAGGTAAAAGAGCTGATTACTTTGGGGCAATGCCTCGCAAAAGGCCCTTTTAAGGGCTGGTAAAAGAGCTGATTACTATGGGGAAAGGCTTTTTTATTTTATTAGGGGGCTTAGATTAGGTGTAATTAGATTAAAATTCTTGTAATATTTTTTTATTTTTTATAATTTAGTGTTTGTTTGTTTTTGTAATATAGTTTAGTTTATTTAATTGCATTTTAGTTTAGATAATTGTAGTTTATTTAATTAATTTATTGATAGTGTAGTGTTAGGTGTATTTGTAACTTAGGTTAGGATTTATTTTACAGGTAATTTTGTAATTATTTTAACTAGGTAGCTATTAAATAGTTATTAACTATTTAATAGCTATTGTACTTAGTTAAAATAAATACAACGTTACCTGTAAAATAAATATAAACCCTAAAATAGCTACAATGTAATTATTATTTATATTGTAGCTATCTTAGGGTTTATTTTATAGGTAAGTATTTAGTTTTAAATAGGAATAATTTAGTTAATAATATTAATATTATTTAGATTTATTTAAATAATAATTAAGTTAGGGGGTGTTAGGGTTATACTTTGGTTTAGGGGGTAATATATTTTATGTAGGTGGCGGTGGTGTAGGGGGGTCAGATTAGAGGTTAATATATTTAATATAGGTGGCAGCGGTGTAGGGGGGTCAGATTAGGGGGTAATATATTTAATATAGGTGGCGGCGGTGTAGGGGGGTCAGATTAGGGGGTAATACATTTAATATAGGTGGCGGCAGTGTAGGGGGGTCAGATTAGGGGGTAATAAATTTAATATAGGTAGCGGCGGTGTAGGGGGGTCAGATTAGGGGGTAATACATTTAATATAGGTGGCGGTGGGGTCCGGAAGCGGCGGTTTAGGGGTTAATACTAGGATAGGCTTATTGCGTTGTGGGGGGTTGTCGGTCTAGGGTTAATACATTTATTGTTAGGAGTGAGAGGGGGGATTGCGGATAGAGGGATATACATGTTGGGCTATTTTTGGGAGGTGTGTTAGACAGTTACGGCAGATTTAAAAGTTTATTTAATTTTTTTAGGCGCCGCCAGTTTCTAAAGTTCCATAAGGCACTGGCGACTCCAGAAATTTGTACTTACGCTTATTTCTGGATATCGCTAGTTTGTCCGACTTACGGCACTTTAGAAACTGCCAGCGGGGTATATTGGATACCCCGATGTGCGAGGTGAAACTACGGGCGGCATGGGTTACCTCACTTGCGCCGAAAAGTATGCCGTATATCGGATCGCGCCCCATATTGGCTAAAATGAATGTCTGTCAAAAGAATTGAAATAAGACGGCCGGCTCCTTAGCTTCCATTCCAGCTTTTTCAAATAAAGATAGCAAGAGAACGAAGAAAATTGATAATAGAAGTAAATTAGAAAGTTGCTTAAAATTGCATGCTCTATCTGAATCATGAAATAAAAAACTTGGGTTTAGTGTCCCTTTAATACTCCTGAAGCTTGGAATTGATAGGTCCAAGAAACAACACAAAATCATTATTTGTATCATTATCCTCCCAATTTCATAATCCGAAAATCAAATGAACAATTAATGACAAACAAAATGGCAATTTGCTGGGTTTACAATTACATCACAAGTTGAAGGGCCATTATGGCCTGTTGTGTTTCAAAACCACAAAGATGTGTATGTATTTTTAAAGGATTTTTTTTTTTATTTGGATACTTTTTTTAATTAGTGTAAAAGTGCATATTATTAAAGCTTTAACTTTAATTGATTGAGTAGGAAGCATTTGTATCTGTTTGGTGCTTCCTAACACCATCTAATATGGCTATGGGTAATGTCAGTGGTCAGATTACAAGTAGAGTATTTAACACTCCCGCTCAAGCTCTAACTCTGCTAGAAGTAAGCTTTTTGCACACGTATTATGTTGAAGCATTGTGCTTTAAGTAAAAAAAAATTGTTCGCACACTAACCTGATGATAAAAAGACGAGCTTAGAATATTGTGCGTGTGATAACTTATTGCCCCATAGAAATCAACGGAGCAAAAAAACTGGGAAAAAAACCCTACTTGTGCACAAACACGATTGCATACTCTCAAGTGCATGAACCCGACATGTAAATATAAATGTCACATTCCAAAGTTCAACACTAAAGAGAAGAGGAAGGGGTTAATAGCACTCAACCTACCTATATAGAAGTAATATAAAAAATAAATTTTATTATAAACTTTGTTAAAATGCAGTTAAAGTATACTGCTATTCACACTACATTCCCACAAAATCCTTAAGTGATTTTAAAATACTGTGTGTCACTCCCCTGTTTCCTGGCTGATATCTGGAAGCGTCGGCTTCAGGTGACAGGAGTGACAACAGCGGCAGGACCAGTTACTAAAATGAGCAACAGACGCATTTCTGCCGTTAACTGGCCTTTCTCAATGTTGACTTGAACGTAATTGGTTTAAAACAAACAAGCGAAGCATTCTAAACTACAGCCTTATAAACCTCCTTCAGTTCATAAGCAGCCAATCATAACTAGCCTTGCGTTACATACCTTCTCCTACGTCAGTCGTCGGGGTGTATGTTGCTGCCGAGAGTTATCATTATTGACTGTTGAACCGGTGGTGTGTAAAATATAGCAGTAGTGAAACACACCTTTGAAATAATCGTTAAGTTAACCTATTATGGGAAAGATTTGTTTGAGATGAACTTGATGGGATATATATGTGTATATACGACGATATTATAAGCGCCTCTATTGATGTTGCTTTGAAATAGATGATCGTGCGTGTAGTGAATCTAACTTGAACTGTGATAATAGTGATTTGTATATAGTTAGGAGTGATGATATTGCCGTTTACTGCCACTGTATTTCAAAGGGGAAGTTATCCTAAAATTCAAGATTATATTGAAGATCATATGGTGTTAAGGGAGAATAGTAATCTTATAAGTTTAGTATCCATCTGGATTACTAATTTATATCCCGGCCTCGTATTATTGGCGTAATCATAATAGTATTGCAAGCTGTTCATGACTAAAATAATACTTAAAGCGCATTTGTTCTAATTATAATTCATCTCTTCAATGTTCACCATTTATTGTTATGCATGTTTACGATGGAATGAAAGGCAGTGTAAACACAAGGATGATTAAAGAACATGGTTTTGTCTTAAGTATATTAATAGTCGTTGCTAGCTACGCTCTTATGTAAAGCTTTGTGTGTAATGTTAATTTAAGGCAGTCAGTCCCTTTTGACAAATGAGTAGTAGTATCATCTTCCGTAGATACATTAGATGGTGCACACTTTGACATATCTAATTATAGCTTGAAAATCTGAATTCTAGAAATAGACTTATGTGCTCTGACCTATTGAGTATTATCACCTTTTATATATTACTAAGACATAAATACGTATAAGATATACATATCCCATAGGATTTCTATGTATATAGTGTAAAAGAATGGATGTTTCTTTCTTATACTATTACCATCAGACGTAGGAGGGATTACAGTAAACCTTCTTACTAAGATAGAATTTCAATAATAAGCCTTCTATGTATGCAGAGCTGAAACTACATTAGCACTGTATTAGTAATGATGAAAAATTCATACTGTTTAGGGTAATAAGGTGAAAAAATATTCTGTTTATTTTACCTCTTTTTTTGAAAACTTTCTACATACTAGCATATGTTTCAAGTATATTAAGAAACAGAAACGTTGTCATATCAGTAACAGACAGGGTCTAATCTGTAGTGCCATAATATTCCTATAATCTATAATAAAAATTAGAACCAAGCTATAATTATTGTAGTTATGCATACTTAAACATTGTATCAACACTTACTTATACAATTGCTTATCATCAGTATTACAAAAATAAGTTGATTATTATCTTATTATACTAGATGACGCAAACGAGTATTTACTTTATCTATTCAGACCTTATCTATTAGGATGTAAATATATATCAAGTAATAAGGAGAGTGTTCTCAAATATCTCTTTTTCATTACAATTGATATCATTTATAAATAAACCCAATAGTTGTTGTTTTCATTCATACCGTGTGGTATGACTGTGTTCAAATTAAATATCCATTAAGTCTCCATCCTCAAGAGTCTCTGTTCCGTGTCCCCACCTCTAATGCCGGGTCTTAGTCTTTCCAATCCCCAGCATTTGAAAGTTTTGAGATTTCCGTTATGTGAGTGTAGAAAATGTTTTGCTACACTTTTTTATCTTTTTACCTTTTTCCACATCTTTATGAGCTGTTCTAATATTGCTCATATGTTCTATCATACGGGTACCCATACTTCTAGTTGTCATGCCTACGTAATATAAATTACAACTACAAGAAAGACAATAGATTACGTTAGTACTTTTACAGTTAATGAAATCATTGATATACCAAGTATTATTGAATCTGTCAGTTATGGTCTGTTTTTTAATCACGTACTGACAAACTCTACAATTCCCGCAGGCTATAGAGCCTTTATATATAGGGGCTTTATTGGCATTTCTATCAAAATGACTTCTTGTCAGAGAGTCACTAAAATTCTTTGCCCGTCTATATGTGAAGGAAGGTATATCTGGAATTATTGTCTTAAGGTGTTCATCCGCCTGTAGAACATGCCAGTGTTTTTTTAACTATATAATTAATCTGATTACTGGCTGAAGTGTAGGTAGTTACATATCTCAAAGTCTCTTCTGTTTTTTTAACCTTAGGGGTGAGTAAATCTTTCCTTTCTCTGGTTAATGCTTTGTTATATGCTTTGGTCAATGATCTTTTTGGAATAACCTCTTTTTAGGAGTCTTTTTCTTAGATCTTGTGCTGTTTCTAGGGTACTTCAATTTCTTCTAAGACGTAGGTATTCACCTACTGGTAATCCTCTAATTGTGGAGGGGTGGTGATGACTGTTAGCTGACAATATATTATTTGTCGCTGTAGGTTTTCTATAGGCATCAGTCCTTCCTTATTTACAAACGTAGTGCCAACGACTCAATTTTTTCCTATAACTTAATATTGTGTAGGCCTTAACCTGCACGTTTTCCTTGTCATTAGAACACATGTAATAATATCTACGTCCTTCCTTATTTACAAACGTAGTGCCAACGACTCTAATTTTTTCCTATAACATTCCAAAGTTCTTCACATAGCAGAATATGTTCTATTTTATTCATAAATACATATTTCTACATATATCTTGATGGTATTTTGGTACAATATATATCTATACCAGTATAGACGATTATATAAAGGTATAGATATATACAGATATATATAGGAATATTTATTTAAAAAAAATACATAGAATATATTCTGCTATGTGGAAAACATTGGAAAGTGAAACATTTACAGTAAATACACAGTATAACACTTTATTATGTAAAGTCCAAATTAAACTTTCATGATTCAGATAAGATATGTACTTTTAAACAACGTTCTAATTTACTTTTATAATCAAATTTGCTTTGTTATCTTGGTATTCTTAGTTGAAAGCAAACATGTGCAATTCGTTTCGTCTGAATTTAGTTTTCGGACAAATTTTTGCTGATTCGGAACCTCCAAATCGGCACCATAACTAAAATCCAGAAAACGAATAAATCATTTTCTGAATTTTCGGATCCATTCTTCATATTCATCATTCTAATCTAAACCGCTGCCCCCCCCACTAACTAAACACATTAACCCCTAAACAGCCATCCCCCTACATCACCAACACTAACTAAACCTATTAACCTCTAAACCGCCTTCCCCCCACATCACCAACACTAACTAAACTTATTAACCCCTAAACCGCCATTCCCCCACATCGCCAAAACTAGCTTAACCTATTAACCTCTAAACTGCCGTCCCCCCACATCGCCAACATTAACTTAACCTATTAACCTCTAAACCACCGTCCCCCACATCGCCAACACTAACTAAACCTATTAATCTCTAAACCGCTGTCCCCCACATCACCAACACTAACTAAACCTATTAACCTCTAAACTGCCATCCCCCAACATCGCCAACACTAAATAAACCTACTAACCCCTTAACCACTGCCCCCCCACATCGCCAACACTAGCTAAACCTATTAACCTCTAAACCACCGTCCCCCCACATCGCTAACACTAAATAAACCTATTAACCTCTAAACTGCCAACCACCACATCGTCAACACTAAATAAACCTATTAACCCCTAAACTGCCACCCCCCACACTGCCAACACTAACTAAACCTATTAACCCCTAAACAGCCTTCCCCCTACATCGCCAACACTAACTAAACCTACTAACCTCCAAACCGCTGTCCCCCCACATCATCGTCAACACTAACTAAACCTATTAACCTCTAACCCGCCGTCCCCCCACATCGCCAACACTAACTAAACCTATTAACCCGTAAACCACCAACCCTCACATTGTCAACGCTAAATAAACCTATTAACCCCTAAACTGCCATCCACCCACATTGCCAACACTAACTAAACCTATTAACCCCTAAACAGTTGTCCCCCTACATCGCCAACACTAACTAAACCTACTAACCTCCAAACCGTTGTCCCCCACATTGCCAACACTAAATAAACCTATTAACCTCTAAACTGCTGTCCCCCCCCACATCGTCAACTCTAACTAAACCTATTAACCTCAATACCGCCATCCCCCCACATCTCCAACACTAACTAAACCTATTAGCCTCTAAATCGCCGTCCCCACACATCGCCAACACTAACTAAACCTATTAACCCCTAAACCACCGCCCTCCCACCATCGCCAACACTAAATTAACCTATTAACCTCTAAACTGCCGCCCCCCACATCGCCAACACTAAATAAACCTATTAACGCCTTAACCACTGCCCCCCCACATTGCCAACACTAACTAAACCTATTTACCTCTAAACCGCCGTCCCCACACATCACCAACACTAACTAAACCTATTAACCTCTAAACTGCCGCCCCCCACATCGCCAACACTAAATAAACCTATTAACCCCTTAACCACTGTCCCCCCACATTGCCAACACTAACTAAACCTATTTACCTCTAAACCGCCGTCCCCACACTTCGCCAACACTAACTAAACCTATTAACCCCTAAACCACCGCCCCCCCCCCACCATCGCCAACACTAAATTAACCTATTAACCTCTAAATGGCCGTCCCCCACATTGCCAACACTAACTTAACCTATTAACCTCTAAACCGCTGTCCCCCACATCGCCAACACTAACTAAACCTATTAACCCCTAAACCGCCAACCCTCACATCGTCAACACTAAATAAACCTATTAACCCCTAAACTGCCATCCCCCCACATTGCCAACACTAACTAAACCTATTAACCCCTAAACAGTCGTCCCCCTACATCGCTAACACTAACTAAACCTACTAACCTCCAAACCGCTGTCCCCCCCACATTGTCACCACTAACTAAACCTATTAACCTCTAAAATGCCGTCCCCACATGGTCAACTCTAACTAAACCTATTAACCTCAATACTGCCGTCCCCCCACATCGCCAACACTAACTAAACCTAATAGCCTCTAAACCGCTGCCCCCCCACATCGCTAACACTAACTTAACCTATTAACCTCTAAACCACCATCCTCCACATCACCAACACTAACTAAACCTATTAACCTCTAAACTGCCATACCCCCAGATCGGCAACACTAAATAAACCTATTAACCCTTTAACCGCTGTCCCCCAACATCGCCAATAGTAACTAAACCTATTAACCTTTAAACCGCTGTCCCCCCTACATCGCCAACACTAACTAAACCTATTAACCCCTAAACCGCCTTCTCCCCTCATCGCTAACACTAACCTAACCTATTAACCTCTAAACCGCCGTCCCCCACATCGCCAACACTAACTTAACCTATTAACCTCTAAACCGCTGTCCCCCCACATTGCCAACCTATTAACCTCAAAACCGCTGTCCCCCACATCGCCAACACTAACTAAACCTATTAACCTCTAAAATGCCATCCCCCCACATCGCCAACACTAACTAAACCTATTAACCTTAAAAACACTGTCACCCCCAACATCTCTAACACTAAATAAACCTATTAACCCATAAACAGCCAACACCCACATCGTCAACTACCAATAGCCCTTAAAAGGGCCTTTTCAGGGCATTGCCCTAAAGTTAACAGCACTTTTGCCAATAAATTAAACCAGATACCCCCTACTCTCCCAAAATAGAAAAAAACCTAACAAAAAAAATAAATAATAATCTACCCATTCCCCAAACAGGGCATTTGTATGGGCATTACTCTTAAAAGGACATTCAGCTCTTTTTCAGCCCATTAAAAATAAAAAAGCCCTAAGCGAAAAAAAAAAAACACCCCAAAAACAAAACTAACACTAACCCCAAAATCAGTACTCACCATTGCTGAAGTCCGGCAAAAGATCTTCATCCCAGCGGCGAAACATCTTCATCCAGACGGCTCGATTTTCATCCATCGCGGGTCCAGCATCTTCTATCTTCATGGCGGAGGCGGAGCGGTCGGTGGATGCTCTGAGGTGGAGGTCCATCAGTCCGACACGGAGGTCCTCTCCATGCGATCGTCCACTGCACACTGTAGATTGAATGCAATGTACCCCTTTTATATTGGGATACCCCTGCATTCCTATTAGCTGAAAAATTCAAATCAGCCAATAGGATGAGAGCTGCTTAAATCCTATTGGCTGTTCAAATCAGCCAATATGATTTGAGCAGCTCTCATCCTATTGACTGATTTGAATTTTTCAGACAGAAGAGGACCTCAGTGTCGGATCGATGGACCTCTGCTCTGCTTTCGTGCATGGTAGTTTATTATAGATAAAAAAAAATATTTTGGGGAGTTTTCTTTTTTTTAAATGGGGGTATTAGAATAGGAACAATTTTTATTATTTTAGATAATAATCAGCTAGATTACGAGTTTTGCGTTATGAGTGAAAAAGCAGCGTTATGGCTCTTATTTTCCACCGCTGGTATTACAAGTCTTGCAGGTATTTCTGTACCGCCCACTTTTTTGGCCGTAACGCAACATAACTACCGCAGCTTTCCAAAAGTCCGGTATTACGATTCTGCCTGAGAGGCCAAAAAGTGAGCGGTACAGCCTATAACTACAAGACCCATACCGTAAAATGAAAGTCAGTAGTAATGGGTTTTACGCTACAAAGCTGTAACATAAAACTCATAACTAAAGTGCTAAAAAGTACACTAACACCCACCTATTAACCCCTAAACCGAGGCCCTCCCGCATCGCAAAGACAAAAATAAAATTATTACCCCCTAATCTGCCGCTCCGGACATCACCCCCACTATAATAAACATATTAACTCCCGCATTGCAAAACACTAGTTAAATATTATTAACCCCTAATCTGCTGTCCCTAACATCGCCGCAACCTACATTACTGTTTTTAACCCCTAATCTGCTGCCCCCAAAATCGCTGCCACTATACTTAAGTTATTAACCCCTAAACCTAACCCTAACACCCCCTAACTTTAATGTAATTAAAATGAAGCTAAATAAAACTTACTATCATTAACTAAATAATTCCTATTTAAAACGAAATACTTACCCTATAAAATAAACCCTAAGCTAGCTACAATATAACTAATAGTTACATTGTAGCTATCTTAGGTTTAATTTTTATTTCATAGGCAAGTTTGTATTTATTTTAACTAGGTAGACTAGTTATTAAATAGTTATTAACTATTTACTAGCTACCTAGCTAAAATAAATACAAATTTACCTGTAAAATAAAACCTAACCTGTCTTACACTAACATCTAACCTTACACTACAATTAAATAAATTACATTAATTAAATACAATTAACTAAATTACAAAACCCCCCCACTAAATTACACAAAATAAAAAACAAATTATCAAATATTTAAACTAATTACACCTAATCTAATAGCCCTATTAAACTAAAAAAGCCCCCCCAAAATAAAAAAACCCTAGCCTAAACTAAACTGCCAATAGCCCTTAAAAGGGCCTTTTGCGGGGCATTGCCCCAAAGAAATCAGCTCTTTTACCTGTAAAAAAATACAAACAACCCACAAACATTAAAACCCACCACCCACACAACCAACCCCCCAAATAAAAACCTATCTAAAAAACCTTAGCTCTCCATTGCCCTGAAAAGGGCATTTAAATAGGCATTGCCCTTAAAAGGGCATTTAGCTATTTTTCCGCCCAAACCCTAATCTAAAAATAAACCCTTAATAAAACCAATAAACCCTTAATAAAACCTAACACTAACCCCCGAAGATCCATTTACAGTTTTTGAAGACCCGACATCCATCCTCAACAAAGCAGCAGAAGTCTACATCCAAGCGGCAAGAAGTCCTCAACAAAGCCGGGAGAAGTCTTCATCCAAGCGGACTGAAGTCTCCATCCAAGCCGGCAGAAGTCTTCATCAAGACGGCACCTTCTATCTTCATCCATCCGGTGAGGAGCGGCTCCATCTTCAAGACATCCAGCACGGGGCATCCTCTTCTTACAACGGCGGCTGATTAGAACAGCCAATAGAATGTGAGCTCAATCCTATTGGCTGATTGGATCAGCCAATAGGATTGAAGCTCAATCCTATTGGCTGATTGCATCAGCCAAAAGGATTTTTTCACCTTTAATTCCGATTGGCTGATAGAATTCTATCAGCCAATCGGAATTCAAGGGACGCCATCTTGGATGACGTCCCTTAAAGGAACCTTCAATCTTCAGTGGCCGACGTAAGAAGAGGATGCTCCGTGCCGGATGTCTTGAAGATAGAAGATGCCGTCTGCGGATGGCAGTACACAGGGCCAACATCAGACAGGTTTTGGATTCAGGCAAAGCAGACCAATCTGTTGCACAGCATTTTTTAGATCATAAAAACCCAGTTTCCAGCTTGAGATGTAGTTCTATTGACCAGATTCCAAGATTAAAGAGGGGTGGCAATAGAAAAAGGTTGTTACTTTAAAGGGAGGCCAGATGGATAGTGGAACTAGACACAATAACACCAAGAGGCCTTAACACAATACTTTCCCTAACATGCTTTCTATCAAAAGATATACCCAGGAACAAAATATAATTTCTAGTGAAAATGTATTTGAAATTTGTATATACCTGTATATATATATATATATATATATATATATATATATATATATATATATATATATATATATATATATATATATATATATATATGTTTAATGTTTGAAATATGTAAGCATGTGATTGTATCAAGGGCTGATACCTGAATTTTCTGTCTTTCCCCATAGAGTTAAATAATACCTTGGAATATAGGTAAAAGATTTACAATGTCGTGCTGTCCAGTAGATGGTGATATAATACCAGGTGAGATTGAAGTATTTTTTGGGAGACACAGCAGGTATTGGCACCTGACAATCATTGTGCAATCAGTGGTGTGTATAAAGGGGGAAGATGGGAGTGAGTTAGTTACCTTGAGAAAGGCCCAGGTGTGGGCTGAAATGTCTGATATGCTCACGGCAATAAAATATTGAGTTGAAATACATATGCTGAGTCTTCGTGATCTAACTCTTTGAATACAAGGACTTGGTGAATATAATTTTTGGAGTGCCTATTCCATTTAAGTTATATATATATATATATATATATATATATATATATATATATATATATATATATATATATATATATATATATATATATATATATATATATATATACATACTGTATATACATATTTGACATGTCAATGTTAAAGCCCTTTGCATGCCTGAGACATCAAATCTTTTAAACCTTATAACTTTTTTGTGCATTTTTTTATTAGTTTGTGTTATTATGAGTGTAACTGTAATTTATAATGTATTTTTGATGTGTTTTGTGATACTTTGTTGTTTTCCTCAAACAGTTAACCAGAGCTCTGAGAACGTGGTAATCATTCCAGCATAAGTGGCAATTACACTCATGTGATCGCAATAAACCTCTTTTCACTCACACGTAGCTGTTAACGCACCACTTGTTACGCATGGACATAACTATTGGGGGTGCAGTGTTCGCAACTGCGCCCAGGCCCAGTGGGAAGTCACCCAGGGGGGGCCAGCTTCTGCAAAAAAAAATTTTTTTCTTTTCAATAACTAGTTGCATGATGAAATAAATGATGATCCCTGATCCCTGACTGTGGCGCGCACATTGGCACCTCCTCCGCTCCTAACTGAATTGCATGTGTAGTCAGTCAGTGAGAGGGAAAGACTTCACTGAGCAGGGCGGCGTGAGATTAGCATAGTCAGTATTGGGAAGATGCAGAGAGGAGATGCACATTAGCAGTGGGAGGAGGACTACAGAAAAGGTGTGCAGTATAGAGAAGACAGTTATGAAAAGGAGGAGTGTGGCAGAGGAGAAGCTGCAAGCTAATGCGCATTGCTTTGGGGCAACAGGGAGCCTTGATTTTGTCGAGGTTTTCCAATTCTGCAGCAGAGAAGCTGAGCTTGTGCCACTGCTTCCGAAAGCAAGTGGTCTCCAAGAGGGGATTTAAAGCAAGCATGGCTGGGATCAGTTGTCAAAAACTCTGCACCAGAACCCCACAAGCCCATCTCCCGTACGTTTCCAAGGAAGATCTGCACAAAGTTACAAATAAGTGTTGCCATCTGCTGCAGAAGGGTTATATCCATTTATATACAATGCTGCAAATATACGAGAAGGGGTAGATGGATGTCCCTCTATTTAAATTATATTTTGCATTATAATTAGAAAAATATAGGTTTAATGTGCCCTTTAAGATTTATTGGATATTGAGTAATACCTATAACAGTTTATTTTATTTTTTTAAAAATAAGGTTATGGAGTTGCATAACTGAAAAATGGCCCTGTAATCAGGGGTCAAGACCTACAAAAAAAGCGTGGGAACTCACCAAGACTTCCACCCCCCTCAAGGGTGTCCATACTTTTAACTCACATGGTGCATAACCAGCTTAGTTTAAGTTCCTCACACCCTCCTTCTTCCCCTCTTCTTCCTTCCAGGGCAGTCAGAGACCTCTATGTCTGAAAGCAACTGCAGACTCCTCCTCTGTCAAAGAGTCTCCCACACTTAAGGTGCAATAGTCGTATTTCTGCTGAGGGGGCTAAATAATCCCAGAGCAAGCCACACAGGAACATAAGCACCATGTGTTCCACACAGTGCGGAGTGATCACACAGCACGACCACTGACAGGCTTGCATTTAGTGTATTGTAGGAATTGTTATTACCCATTACTAGAGGATCTCACTATCCCTCTAACCAGATTCTGTCCCACCTCCTCCCACCAGCAGCAGCAGTGTTTACTGAAGCATTTATGTTCTCTATCCAGGGGGAACTTAGTTCCTCCTTCAAAAATAGTGCAGGAACTCGATTCCCATGCTTTCCCGCTGGACTTGACCCCTGCCTGTAATTAGTGTTTATTATTGAGACTTTTAATTGTGATCAATAAAACAGGACTGTCTGATTGTGATGTGATCCCGTTAACCTGCAAATGTGTAACTGGTTTGGAGATATATATATATATATATATGTATATAAAATAGAACCAAAGAAGCGAAGGCACTCTCTGGTTTACAAAGTTAAAATAAAATAAAAATAATAACATTTGAGGATATTACATCCCCTTTGTCAAATGCTGCTGTAATTATCTAAAAAAAAAACCCTTACATACCCATAGTGTGTTGTCCTCAGATGCCGAGCCGCATCCGAGGCCCACATGCTAGGTCCCCTATTGATGATGTCATCGGCATGCATCTCACATCAATGTGTGCATTCAAGGGGTGTACTCTCTATTGACAGCCCGATATCCAATCACAATATACACTGAATACAAGATTCTATGTCACGGAAACTAGAGAATATTATTGTGATTCTACGTATCCTCTAGTTATTGCAAAGCACGGCAGGAAGACAATGATTAAAATATATTAAAAAACACACATCATAAAAGTCATCAATGATAAAGTGCACAATATCTATATATCATACTGTATATATCTATCAGTTATGTTTCAAGGTATATGGTAGAAACTTTTTACAGAGGATTTAAGCAGTCAGATGCATATGAAGCACAATCCTTAGATTTTAGCACATTTTGACTATAAACGTACAGTCCAAATGTTCCATTTGGGTATTATGGTGCGCCTTATATGGTAGCTTCTACCATATACCTTGAAGCATAACCGATAGATATATACAGAATGATATATAGATATTGTGCACTTTATCATTGATCACTTTTATGATGTGTGTTTTTTAATATATTTTAATCGTTGTCTTCCTGCCGTGCTTTGCAATAACTAGATGATGTGTAGAATCACAATAATATTCTCTATCTCCCGTGACATAGAATCTTGTATTCAGTGTAAATTGTGATTGGATATCGGGCTGTCAATAGAGAGTATACCCCTTGAATGCACACATCTACGTAAGACGCATGCCGATGACATCATCAATAGGGGACCAGTGTCACTGTCTGTAAAGATCAGGCATCTGCCCTCATATGGAGGCAGAGTACCGATCACACTTCGGCTCTACATGCGGGAGATGCCTGAAGCTTCAGGAGCTCCAGATCTCGGCTGTAACTTAACAGCCGAGATTGTTAGAGCATCCTAAAGTGACGATGTATATATACGTTGTGCGGTACGATAGCCAAAGTACCGCGCAATGTATATATACGTCGTTTTGGGTTAAGGGATACTTATGTCAAAATTAAACTTTCATGATTCAGATAGAGCATTCAATTTATTAAAAACAAATCCAGTTTGCTTCTATTATCAAGTTGTGCATTTGTTTTATATACACACTTTCTGATGCCCCATCTCCTACTGTACATGTGTAAGAGTTCATAGTTTTTACATATACAAGTCAGCAATTTGCTTATAGCTGTCACATGATACAGGGGGCTGGGAAATGGAAGGGAAATTTTATTTTTTTCAGAAAAAAATCTAATGCTCATTTGAAATTAAGAGTAGGTGTTATTGCATCGTCTTTTTATTATGCACTTTCTTTTTATTATGCACTTCTCAAATGTATTTAATGGTCCTTTAAATTAAAAGACCCTTTACAAAATACATACATAAGCATCTTGCTTACATCTTGTCCCTAACTTTCAAATGGGTCTGTAAAAATCTTAAAAAATAAATTCTGACTTTATTAAACTTCACAGAAAAAAATAATCAGATGTGTGTGATAGACATTGATAGGTTGTCTAAACTGTTTCCATTTTATATTCTGCTTTACTGATACACTGTATATATTGTTGTCTGAAGAAGGGGGTGAAACCCCGAAACATTTCCTGTATTAAAACATTTTTTGGAGGGGTTATGCAATACTTCTTTGTTTCCACTAGTTGGAGAGGACCCCACAACTGTATTGTTTCAGTACTCTGCTAAATATTTTTGACATAAGCAAACGTTTTTGGCATGCAGTCACATCCAGGATAGAAGACAACCAATTTTTAAAGGGACACTGAACCCAATTTTTTTCTTTTGTGATTCAGATTTAATTTACTCCTATTAGCAATTTTTCTTTGTACTCTTGCTATCTTTATTTGAAAAAGAAGGCATCTAAGTTTTTTGTTTGTTTCAGTACTCTGGACAGCACTTTTTTATTGGTGGATGAATTTATCCACCAATCAGCAAGGACAACCCAGGTTGTTCACCAAAAATGGGCCGGCATCTAAACTTACATTCTTGCAGTTCAAATAAAGATACCAAGAGAATGAAGAAAATTTGATAATAGGAGTAAATTAGAAAGTTGCTTAAAATGTCATGCTCTATCTGAATCACAAAAGAAAAAATTTGGGTACAGTGACCCTTTAAGGATAAAAGAGATTTAAAAAGGAAAAGTTGGGAATTTTCCCTATACTTATAAGTTTCCTCTAGCAGATTTCACCCCTAATACTGCCAATTGCGCTTGCCCACTGATAACATGCAATAGCCCGTATATTTTTACTGTTGCTGCAGCACTTGTATAAACACAGCAAAAGATGTACAATCTTCAGTGGTCATCAGTGTACTGCAAATTATAAAAGCAAGTCACATTATGATGGAATTTGTAGCTTCCATCTTTTGCAATCTCTGTACATCTCTGGGGTGTGCGCAAGCGCATGGTCCATTGGGAAAGCCAGCGCTGCAGGGAAAGTGCAAACAGAAGTTATTATCATCATGCTTCTAATTAATTCCCAACTCGTTACATTTCCTCCGGCTAATTTCTACTTGCTGCTGATTTGATTAAACTCATCTCTATGGTAATAATCATTCTCTTTGTTTTGTTTTCAGGCCGGCAAGTAGAAATATTGGTAGCAAGAAAAAAATGTACTAGAATTTCTACGCTCAGAACAGTGAAAATGTAATGTTCTTTTAGATAACAAGGGACACTTTCATCAAGTATGCAAAGACTGGTTTATACTCACTACTGAATTCAGAAAACTCACAGTTAATACAGATTTCTACAACTCATAATTTATATTATGATGCTTGTGCACTATGATTTTAAAAATTATTTTATGCTCATTTATGCATCTAGTTAAGTTTTAAAGATAGATAAATCCCAGGAAATTAAAGGGATTAGAGAAAGAGACAGTATACAAGAGAGGGTTAATGAATGGTGGAGGTAGATAGAATAAGAGAAAACAACAATATCTTATGTCTATGTCATTTAAGCGATATTTACAGTACATGTCATAATACAGTTTATACATGCAACCTAAAGGTAGTTTTGTATCATTTTTATACATAGTATAACATAGAAAGATAGTACTTTACTGTAATCAGAAAGGTAAAATAGTTGTATTAAATAAATATAGACTATTATTTGCATTTTAGAACATGAAAGTCAAACCAAAGACACAGGCAGAAAAGATTGTGAGAGGTGGGGGGAAAAGTAATTGTTGCTAATTTTATCTTTAAAACAATATTAATTAAAAAGTTTGGATTTCAGAATGGATTTTGGAACCCTGGATTTGGGTATTTGTCTCTCTCTCTCTCTCTCTCTCTCTCTCTCTATATATATATATATATATATATATATATATATATATATATATATATATATATATATATATATACAGTATTTATATATATATATGTGTGTGTGTATGAACCCACAGTCCACCTGGACTGGCCCCATAGAGAGAAGTCGAAAAAATAAAGAGACAGCTTTTGAACCAACTGATGTTGATAACTGCTGTCCAGAGTGCTGAAACTCACACATATACAAGAGTTGACATTCTCAGGCATTTCACTTTTTCTCATGGAGTCTGAAATTTCAGAAAAAAATAGAAAATAACCCTATTGTCAATATTATTGTCAAACAGATATACAAATTGATTAAACAACTCTGTAGCATTATTTGAACATTTTGAAATTAATTATATACAATAGTATTATACATTTCCCTAGCATTAAAATCAATCTCTGTGGCTTAGTTCAGTTCTACAAAATACTCATTAATGTCTGCTGTTATATATTTCTAAATTAGTGCTTTTTAGTGATACAGTATATTAAACATCTACACATCACAATGTATATTACTCAATTACTCAATAGAATTATTACACATCTATACAATTGTTTTCCAGTTCTAGAACATTATACAGCATGCTTAAAGTGAAGGTCCATTTTGATGAATTAGTGCCTGGTTTTTAATAAACCTATTAAAAACAAGGGCACTTTAATTCATCAAAATTGGCATTTCACTGTTTTCTTCAAAAACTTACAATTTAATCCTGAATGCAGCAATTCCCCAGGCCGTCGGAAGCCTCTGCAAACGTCAGAAATGACGAATCCGGCTTCCTCCAATCACCACTTTCCCCTCGAGGGAATCTTGGCCTGATGCAACGCTGTGATTGGAAGAAGCTGGATTCGTCATTTTGGACCCGCGAAGACGGTTTGCGGCGGGCGGAGGAAAAGCTGGAGCGGCTGTCAGGATTAAAAGCCAAATTTTTTAAGAAAACAGTGAAATGTCAATTTTGATGAATTAAAGTACCCTTGTTTTTAATAGGTTTATTAAAAACCGGGCACTAATTCATCAAAATGGACCTTCACTTTAATGATTATTCAGCGACAAAGCCTTAAAAAAAAAAACTATAATAGTTTTATTATGCAGCTTTACTGTTCTATATAGCTCTAGTGTATTCTGTATTTTGAAAGCATCAGCAAAGATCTACAGCATTATAATACAGATGTGCTGTATTGTAATTCTACAGCATAATATAGCACTAAAGTATTATTATAACGTTGGTGAAATGTTAGCCTGCATTTTGACCATAATGACTGTATAGAAGATTTGTGTGAACAGTCTTTATAACACATTCTATTATCTCTGCTTTGCAATGTTATTTGTTCAGACAGAACATGAAAATATTTGCATAAGTTGCTATGCATGTTGTGAGGGTTGAAAACGTGTTGCTGAAAAGTAACTGGAAAATTTTGAGCAAAAAAAAAAATGCAGATTGTGGTAATATTTTAAGCCAACAGAAAAATGTGATTGCAAGAAAAAAAAACACAACAGCAGCTGGCTGGCTGGGAGGTATTATGAAAATAATTATAGGACTTGCAATGTATCTAAGTATAGAAAAGCTTGGGATAGGAAAGATAAGGGAACGTGCCTCATGCAATCAGTGTAGAAACAGTGATGGGGGAAATATTTTATATATTTTTTTATATTTTGGTTATTTTCAGGGATTCTTAAGCCTATTGCTGCTGTTTAAAACTACATGCTCTATCTAAATCATGCACGTTTAATTTTGACTTTACTGTCTCGTTAAAATATGTTTTTTTTTATAATAGATCATATTTATTTTGTATATTTCTCTCTCGGTTGATGTATGGGTCTATTCCTGTCTATGGTCCGATTTATGAAAGTGCTAGAAATGCTTGTGCAATGCTGCCCCCTGCACATTTGCGGTCAATTGGCCATATGCGATCGGGTGGATTGCTGTCTGCCGCCTCAGAGCAGGCGGACGATTTAAGGAACAGCGGTTTTAAGATCGCTGCTTCTTAACTCCTGTTTTGGGCGAGCCTGAAGGCTCGCGCGGAAACAGAGACATTGGGGCCAATACGGGGCTTAATAAGTTGGCCCATAAGAGTTGCACAAAGTTCTTCTAATGTCAGTCCATAAGTAAACCTAAGTTTTCTCATGGGTTTGAGTGTTTTTTTTCTTTTTTAATTCCTTTAAAGGAATAACAAACCCAATTTTTTTTCTTTCATGATTGAGATAGAGCATGCCTTTTTAAGCAACTTTCTAATTTACTACTATTATCATTTTTTCCTTGTTCTATTTGTATCTTTATTTGAAATGCAGGAATGTACGCTCAGCACCTGGGTAGAGCTTGCTGATTGGTGGGTATATGTAAATTAGAAAGTTGCTTAAAATTCCATGCTCTATTTGAATCATGAAAGAAAAATTTGGGTTTCATATCCATTTAATTCAGCTAATACTTTGCTTTAAGAGACCACAATAGGAGGATTCCGATCCATCGTAAAATACTTCTCAAAAAGCCTTTGGATTTATATAATTCTCTAAACCACCTAAAAAAAACATATGGCCTGATTAGAATGGCACATCTTGGATGTTATTAAAGGGACATAATACTCATATGCTAAATCACTTGAAACTGATGCAGTATAACTGTAAAAAGCTGAAAAGGAAAATATCACCTGAGCATCTCTATGTAAAAAAGGAAGATATTTTACCTCACAATTTCTTCAGCACACCAGAGTAAGTCCTTTGTAAAAAGTTATACTTCAGCTGTTGTCCAGTTGCAGGTAAAAAAAATTAATAATAAATGAACAGCAGCCAATCAGCATCAACAGTGCTGAAGTGATGAACTCTTATACTGTGATGTCATAAGAGTTCACGTAACTCTCATGAGATTTCATAGTAAACTTCCTTAAACTGAATAGGGAAATAAAAATAAGTGTGCACAAGGCTCGCTCCCTTGCAGGTCCCAGGACAGACATACTGATTTGCGTCCTTTACGATGGGATGTGAATACTTAAGACATTTTGAGGTAAAATATCTTTCTTTTTTACATAGAAATGTTCAGGTGATATTTTCTAGTCAGCTTTTTACAGCTATGCTGCATCACTTTAAAGTGTTTCAACATTTGGGTATCATTGCCTTTTAAGGCTTTTTGAAAGGGACATAAAATTGAAAAGAAAACACTTTGATGTACTATAGCATTTTATTATTACATTTTAAACATTGTTAAAGGGATATTCCAGCCAAAATTGGAAACTACATGGGTGCATTTCGGTATTGAACAGAAGCAATTTTGTAATATAAATGTATTAGCAAAAATGCTTCTAATAAAAGCTATAGCTGTTTCAAACGTGTATTTAAGTATGCACCGTGCACCAGCATTTTATACACAGAACTTGTTCAGAGAGCCTAAGGTGTTTGTACGATCCGGTAATGACTCCGTTTGTTAACGGCTGACATGATACAAGCCCCACTGATGATCTGAGCAGCTGCAGTATTTAAAATGTTGGTACAGTGACAATATCTAGCTATGCTTCACATGCACGTGCAGAGAAAAATGTTAACACTAAAACAGTGATAACTTTTACTAGAAGCATTTTTGCTAATACATTTATATTGCAAATATGTTTCTATTTAAAGATGTATTAAATCTATGTGCATTTAAATTTTGACCAGAATGTCCCTTTAAGTCAGCTCCAGAGCAGCAATGCACTACTGGGAGTTAGCTGAACATATCTAGCGAGTCAATAAAAAGAGGCAGATGTATGTAGCCACCAATCACAATCTAGCTCCCAGTGATGCATTGCTGCTCTTAAAGGGACACTGAACCCAATTTTTTTTTTCTTTCATTATTCAGATAGAGCATGCAATTTTAAGCAAATTTCTAATTTACTTCTATTATCAATTTTTTTTCGTTCTCTTGCTATCTTTATTTGAAAAAGAAGGCATCTAAGCTAAGGAGACAGCACATTTTTGGTTCAGGACCATGGACAACACTTGTTTATTGGTGCTGTCCAATCAGCAAGGACAACCCAGTTTGCTCACCAAAAATGGGCCGGCATCTAACTTGCCTTCTTGCTTTTCAAATAAACATACCAAGAGATTGAAGAACATTTGATAATAGGAGTTAATTAGAAAGTTGCTTAAAATTGCATGCTCTATCTGAATCACGAAAGAAAAAATTTGGGTTCAGTGTCCCTTTAAGCCTACATCGGTATGCTCTTCAGAAAAGGGTGCCAAGGGAATTGAGTAAATGTGATAACAGAAGCAAACCAAATAAAAGTTCAATTTTGAGTTTTATTTCCCTTTAAATATTTATATTTTCACACATGAGCAGGCCACATGTAAATAAATATAATAAATCTCCTAGCTTAATAAAAACTTTAAGTTATAACTCAATATCCCACCTTGAAAGTATAAAATGTATCAGAATTAAAATTTGTGATTGCATTTAAGTAAATTTTTTTGAGTATGTGAAGAAAACGGCATATAAACAATTTTAGGCTGATATTGATTCAATTTGCCACCTTATTTCAATCAAGCATTGCTGTTTTTATTTTTCTTCCTTGTAAATCAGTTGAAAAAAGAAAAATCACAAAAAGCTTGAGAGTAGTCTGTTTCTTAAAGTTTTTCATGCAAGTACCCAAGTATTATATTGGTTTTAGTGTGTACGTAATTTGGACAGGTTAACTAATTTGAATAGTACTTTTAATAAATTGGCATAGAAAATAAAGCTACCTTGAAGTCTTTTTGCATGACAGACTCCAATGGATTGGATAGGGGGCTATTGCTTTTGCCAATGGTGGATTTCTGCATGGAGAACAAGTAATTGTCTTACTGTTTACAAAGGAAGAAAAAAAGAACATATTGTTTCCTAACTATTGTTTCTATTTACCCCACAGCTGTATGTGTAGGTTTTATACTCACAGCAATTTGCATATCAGATCCCCAGAGACGATTTCCCTGATCTGAGGTCAACAAAAAGGTCAGCACTACCAGAGTGTGATATAGGAAGGGGGAGGGAAAGAAAGCAAGAGATAAAAAAAAACTACAACGCTCATTTTAATTTGTTCTAATGTTCTCACCCAGCTGCTCATTGTGTCTACATCTAATGTTAAATACTTGAAAACTATATTATTTTATTCTCATAGTATTTAGGTTATTTCCTAATAAATATTTTAGTTGCCAAAAAGTGTTATTGGTTCACTATTTTAACATTTTATTGAAAACAGTAAATGATTTTTCTTAAACTGTTAAGTGAACATGATTGAGACTAAAAGCCTGAAAAACAGATGTAACAACCAGCAAAATTATTGGCATCCAGAGATGCCCCTCCGAAATATTGTTCTTTATATCCAAGCCCACTTGAGTTACTTGACAATGCCAATAAGCCACCAGCTCGTGTGTTGAACATGTTAATCTCTCTTGCTATATATTTAGCCACTGATATTATTTTACTTTAAGTTTTTTTGCTCTCCCCCACAGAAAACGATTCTGCAGACACCCATGAGTGTGATGGTGATGAGTAATGTCAATATATTGTTGTAGGCAGAGCTAATTTACTAAATGCTGGTATGGTAGCTTTTTCAGTTTACTTTTAATGGGATAAGATCCCTGTGATAACCATTAGAATAGAATAAAATATTTTAACCCTCTAGAAACACTTTGGGTGTATATTCCAACTTGTTGGAAAATAAAACCCAGAAGTAATTATTGTTCACAGCTTGGCTATTTTTTCCCTTCTTACACGTTTTGTATTCCAATCTATACAATGTTCTTGCATTTGAATTTGTTAGGCCGTCCAAGATAGGTGAGTGATAATTCTGAAACATCTGTTATTAATATGCTTGTATCAGTTAAATAAAAATGTCAAGGTAACAGGCATTCCTGCAGGCTTATTCACATTTACATAGAAGGAAACGTAAACAGCCAATGGGAAAGAAGACCTTACTAAATGTATGCAATTACACCTAACTATAATACTGAACAGACATTTTATGTTAATATTTTAGTTTTGACCATGTTTCATAGTTTAAAAGTGTGGTCAATGTGCACATCTGAGAACGGGCTTCTGTGATTGGGAAATCCCAACTGTAGAAAGAGAGTCTCGGATTTAGCTGGGACAGGATGATCCAATTCATGGCGGGGGTAGGGATGCCACCTTGGCCATGTTTTCTTGGACACTTATGAGTTACAAATGCTGTAGGGTTTGCAGGCAGGAACATGTATTGTGCTGTTCATCAGGACTATTCATGTGATGTCCAGAGGCACAATACATCTTCTGCCCTGCTTACCCTGCAGCATGCGAAACTCATAAGTGTCCAGAAAAACATGGCCGAGATGGCAACCCTTGATGGGGCAGGAGTTTCTGGTCTGTGTGCATCAGGAGGAAATGAAATGATCGAGGAGCAAGAAGCAGAAGTCTTTAATGTGAATCTGATCTGATGCACTTTGATCTGGACAAGGCAGAATAGTGGGGTGATCTCATGATTTAATCTTGGGCCAGAAAGATCTAATTTGATTGGGTTAATCAGGTTTGTCTGGACATTATACTGATCTGGGACAAATGTGAATAGGATCTGACTGACCACCAAACAAGGCAGATACATGCTATGCTGAATTTAAAGGTGTTAGTGTCCTACAGGGAGTGCTGCAGGAAATTACCAGGAGAGAAGGATAGGGATATACAGTCACTCAAACAGGACAGATGCTTACACTGCAAAACTAGACTGCAGCAAAGCCCAGCAATTACCTCATTCTCTTTGAGTCTCCTCCCTCATCCTGACACTTCTCTCTAGCAGATAAAACTTCCAAATGATGCAAACTAACACACTGTGAGAGCTCAAATGGCTATGCATACATGGGGTGGAAAAATACAACTATACACAACCAGTCAAGGACAAAGTATTAGGAGAAAGGTTACTTGTCTGCTTACTGTATAACATAGCAAACAGCCTCATTTCTTACTGCTCTGCTGCAGTTTATTTAATTACAACTATGATGTTTTTCATATACATGCAGTTAAAGTAGTAAGGGTAGTATTACTACTGGTCATATCTGAAGTGCTTACCTAGCTCTGAGCTATACTGTGTGAATCATATGTAGCACCTTCCATTTCTCTCACTCAGTTCTCAAGTCTACAATATCTTCTCAGCACAAGCTAAGCAGCCATGCATTACAAGTTTTCCCAGCAGCAGTAGAGTTAATGCCCAGTCCTTTAATTTCCTTCTCATTAATCCATTAATTGGACTGACCTTACAGCTCACACTAAATGTCCCTAGATTGGCGGCTGCTGCCTCAGCTGAAAAGGATTTGTGGCAATAATGACTCAGAGGCTCCCTCAACTGTAGACCATGAGCAACACAATCCTGTCTCTAGACTGCCCTAATTGGATTGTATTGGTACCAGGTGTCAGGACACGCACGTTGTTTATTCAGCAGAAACAAACTACACAAGATACTCAGATATGGCAATATTAAAGTGGTTTTAAATGTATTTGTGTATATGCATATCATAGATCAGTAATTAAGCACTGTATTGCAGAAGATGTGTGTCTATATATATATATCTATATATATATATATATATATATATATATATATATATATATATATATATACAGTATATATATATGTATACTTTTTTAAGCATAATTTGCAGTCAAGGGACATACCCCTTGAGTATGTACATGAAAGGAAAAACAAGTAAAATTTCTAATGAAGTACATTGCAATGTATTTTACTATGCATAATTACAAATTTCAGGAGGAATTCCAATTTCAATTATAGGTCTTTTAGACAAGTATGATGTTAAAATAAGCTAGAACCAAATATCTGACGTTTCCAACAATATTTAATATTTAAGGTTATATGCACATTTATTTGCTTATTGAATCTGCTGAGCCATGACTCTGACACATATATCTTAATTGTATCATTCCTTGATTATTTGCTAAATAATTGTTAAATATTTCTATTGCCAGAGGGTTGCTATTTTTATTTTTTTTCACCACATTTTCAATTTAACAAACTGCTATGGATCAATGAAAAATTGCATGAAAAATATTTGTTCAATATTACATTGCAACCATTTTAGGGCAGTTGTCCACAAACGTATCAACACGGCATGCTAACTGCTGCGCAAAAGCAATAAGGGGTTTATGGCTGCATTATGCACACATCAGAAATAGTTTGCGTATTATAAGTTAGAAGTAAATGCTTCTCTCAAGCGCAATTTAATTTAAAAAATAATATAGCGCAATTGGTTTTAAAAAATCATATATATATATATATATATATATAAATATAGAAATGTGTATTTATTTATATAGAACATATTCTGCTATATGAAGAACATTGGAATGTGAAATATTATTTGATGTTGTATTAACACACTTGGTTAAACACGACTTATCTGGTTTTAGTTTTTTTCCCCCTTTTCGTGCTGCATTGAAGTCTGTGGGGGAATATGTTAATGCTTGTTGTAAGATTCTAACCAGCTTTTTGTGTGGGTTCAACTTCTAAAATGCGTGCAACCAGACATGCGCAAAAAAGCTGGAGTTAATGCGGGAGCGATAAATAGTGATCCACTTGTAATCTAGCCCTTATTTGGATAAAATGGAATTTAAAATGACTTTCTGTCTAATGCTCTGTATAACCAGCCATCTTTGTACTGTAATATTACAATAACTGAAAATTACCACCATTTAGCACGCAGTTGTGCACAGGCACATTCAATTAACCTACCAAAAGCAATTAATGTACAAAAACTAGAGAGAAATGTTACAGTTTTATACATGGGTTTGAAATTTGCTTAAATTGATATTTATTATAAATACTGATAAACATAATTTAGCTTAATTTAAGGCACATGAAACATTGACATTTTGAAAATTCCTGGAAACGATATGTGATATTGTTTTTAATTTCTTTCAGGTTTATTGTTTTGTTTATTAATGTGTTATGTATCAGGTTGTGTTTTTTATGTATTTTTTTCTTTATCTATTTGAGAATATTATACCTTTGTTCCGGCTTTATGCTTTAAAACAATAGTTGGTACAATGTGCTCTTTTTCTACTAGCACAGCAAGTGTTAATGAAGTCACGTATACTATGTTTGTCCCAGGAGAACTGAGATTCCATGCTAATGTCCTCATGTGTTCCATAGTCAGTGTGTCGCTAGCATAATGCGACAGGAACAGACGTGTTTATGGCGTGTGCCGATGTGTCACGTGCCTTAGCATCTTCACACCAGCCATTGGGGGGAGGGGTGGTGTCAACATCAACCTCCATCTCCGGCTGCGGTAACCATGACAACGTAGTCTGTGCAATATATCTGAGTGGGTACCACAGCAAGCAAAGGTACCAGGCCATTTCACTGAGAGGCCACAAGTCTGAAACACAGAGGGGTCTCTAGTGGAAACAGAGAAAAGAAGATATTAGTCTATGACAATTAGAAGTTGCAAGATGCTAACAGTGAAAGCTGTCCAACTTCACACTAAGGGCATCCGTGGGACAGTGAAAAGCCTCCAACCTGTACAGTGAGGGGTCCCAACAATAGACAATTTCCTAAATTTATTTAGAATCTATCAAATTATTTTCATTGTACTCATCACATATCTATCTATCTATTGGGTACTTATAGAGCGCAAACTAATCACCCGTGAGGGTCTCCAAGTACTGGTGATTGGTTTATAAACATCTATAAGATAAAGAAGCAGGTATATGTACACAATGTGATACATAGTGACTATGCCCAGCATGATAACACATGGATTGGAAAAATATTTGTTAGTGAATTGGTGCAAGCAAGAGGCCTTCAGTTCATAAACATTTTACTAATCATATGTTGACTTAAAGTTTCTTAATGTTTGATATCTGTACATCTGTACATGCACAAACCTTGCAATATACAGGGAGTGCAGAATTATTAGGCAAGTTGTATTTTTGAGGATTAATTTTATTATTGAACAACAACCATGTTCTCAATGAACCCAAAAAACTCATTAATATCAAAGCTGAATATTTTTGGAAGTAATTTTTAGTTTGTTTTTAGTTTTAGCTATTTTAGGGGGATAGCTGTGTGTGCAGGTGACTATTACTGTGCATAATTATTAGGCAACTTAACTAAAAACAAATATATACCCATTTAAATTATTTATTTTTACCATTGAAACCAATATAACATCTCAACATTCACAAATATACATTTCTGACATTCAAAAACAAAACAAAAACAAATCAGTGACCAATATAGCCACCTTTCTTTGCAAGGACACTCAAAAGCCTGCCATCCATGGATTCTGTCAGTGTTTTGATCTGTTCACCATTAACATTGCGTGCAGCAGCAACCACAGCCTCCCAGACACTGTTCAGAGAGGTGTACTGTTTTCCCTCCTTGTAAATCTCACATTTGATGATGGACCACAGGTTCTCAATGGGGTTCAGATCAGGTGAACAAGGAGGCCATGTCATTAGATTTTCTTCTTTTATACCCTTTCTTGCCAGCCACGCTGTGGAGTACTTGGACGCGTGTGATGGAGCATTGTCCTGCATGAAAATCATGTTTTTCTTGAAGGATGCAGACTTCTTCCTGTACCACTGCTTGAAGAAGGTGTCTTCCAGAAACTGGCAGTAGGACTGGGAGTTGAGCTTGACTCCATCCTCAACCTGAAAAGGCCCCACAAGCTCATCTTTGATGATACCAGCCCAAACCAGTACTCCACCTCCACCTTGCTGGCGTCTGAGTCAGACTGGAGCTCTCTGCCCTTTACCAATCCAGCCACGGGCCCATCCATTTGGCCCATCAAGACTCACTCTCATTTCATCAGTCCATAAAACCTTAGAAAAATCAGTCTTGAGATATTTCTTGGCCCAGTCTTGACGTTTCAGCTTGTGTGTCTTGTTCAGTGGTGGTCGTCTTTCAGCCTTTCTTACCTTGGCCATGTCTCTGAGTATTGCACACCTTGTGCTTTTGGGCACTCCAGTGATGTTGCAGCTCTGAAATATGGCCAAACTGGTGGCAAGTGGCATCTTGGCAGCTGCACGCTTGACTTTTCTCAGTTCATGGGCAGTTATTTTGTGCCTTGGTTTTTCCACACGCTTCTTGCGACCCTGTTGACTATTTTGAATGAAACGCTTGATTGTTCGATGATCACGCTTCAGAAGCTTTGCAATTTTAAGAGTGCTGCATCCCTCTGCAAGATATCTCACTATTTTTGACTTTTCTGAGCCTGTCAAGTCCTTCTTTTGACCCATTTTGCCAAAGGAAAGGAAGTTGCCTAATAATTATGCACACCTGATATAGGGTGTTGATGTAATTAGACCACACCCCTTCTCATTACAGAGATGCACATCACCTAATATGCTTAATTGGTAGTAGGCTTTCGAGCCTATACAGCTTGGAGTAAGACAACATGCATAAAGAGGATGATGTGGTCAAAATACTAATTTGCCTAATAATTCTGCACTCCCTGTACATGAATATCTAGTACAAATGAACATAATATTTGTATAAACTGAAACAATATATTGTTAGATATATAACTTGATAGAATATACATGGGGGTCTTTATACACACATACAAACAATATATGTTAAGATTAATATACAAGTTCAGTGGGTTCTACACTCTCATCTATCTCATAACAACTGCCAGGTTTTTCAATAAATGTATTATTTTTACAGTTATATTCAGAGAATCTGGATTTTCAAGTTCCTTGGAAAAAAATGTGTATATATATATATATATATATATATATATATATATATATATATATATATATACACACACACACACACACACACACATCTATCTATAGCTATTTTTCAGTATATACTTCTCTATGAATTGTACATGAATACATATAGTACTGTATAACCTTGGTTTTATATAAGCAGTTGCCACATAGATGGATATATACACAAATAACATACATGTTACTGTTTTGTATTTAAGAAACTGCAGTTAGCACAAGAAAGGAAAACATAAAACATAAATGAACAATGATTGTTATTAAGAATGCATACAGTAATATCTTAGACCCTCAGAGCCTCAGGCCTTGTTATGTGATGTGTTATCTGGAAAATTATCACCCGTTATAACAATGTTCTGTCGGCAGTCACAATATCCTCGATTCAGCATTTTCTAGGGAATACAGTGACAGGTATATAGGGGGAGGCAGGGAGACCCCAGGAGGATTATAACAATGTGTCAGCTCATTAGTATGCAGGAGAGGTCATTACCCAGCATGCATCTGCACAACACAACCTCGCGGCCTTCATCGCAGTCACAAAATAAACTGAAGCTGTGCGGATTAACTCTTTGTCTACTTGAAGACTTTCTCCTGCCTTTTGCTTAACGCTTTCAATTCCTAAACATCATCCTCACACAGTGGCTGGTCATTAACTGGACATAGCAAAGTACTATATATACAGTTTAATAGAATGTCTTTTTAGGAAAAAAATTGTAATTCATTAAAGACAGGAGGGATTGCTGAATTTCAGGAATTTCTAAATCTGGACTTCCGTATACTAAAGGAAAAATATAACTGTACATTGGTATTCAAAGGCAAATTAATGTAGGGTCTGTATTCCAAACATCAATGCTGTCTCCTGCATAAATCTACCTCCCCTTTCTTCTCATTGTATAAGATATAATATCATTATGTATCCTGCTCCTCTTATTTTAAGATGTGCAATCATTTATCCTTTTCCTGTCTGTAAGATTCGTAGCCATTCCTCACTTTGCTCCTCTGTGTTTAAGATACTTAGCTATTTCTTATTCTGTTCTATATTAGATACACAGTTATCTCTTACCCAGCTTATCTTCCTAGGAAAATACACAGCTATCGTTCACACTGCAGAAGACATACAGCAATCTCATACTCCGCTCTTCTCTGTATAATATACAGTCATGTAAGAACCAGCTACACATCATTAAAATGGCCTTAATTGGATAAGTATGGATTTATAGAACCACACATTTGACACTATTGTTGCCCAAAACATTGGTTCTATGGACCCGTACTTATGAAATAATTATTTTTTACTAATGTCACGTGTGCTATGTTTGGCTGTGTGAGGGACAATAACAGGAAATGTAGCATCTTGCACTTTTTTTCTAGATATTTCTGAGAAAGTAAAGTTCTGTACACTTGCGGGAAAGTTTGGATTATATCTACAAAATACGGAGTCATGTTAATACTAAATAAACTGATCTACTAGTCATTATTTTGCATTAAAAAATACCCCAAAAACATGAACTTCCACATATTGGGGTAGATTTATTAAAAGGCGAGCGGACATGATTTGCTGTAGCGAATCATGTTCGTTCAACCTCGTTAAAAGCCGACAACATAAGCTGCCGGCATTTATCATTGCACATTGAGCAGTGATTTTACATATTCTGATTATGTTTTGAAACAATCTGCCGCTAACAGGGGCTGTCAATCATCCCAATTGGATCGGATCGGGATGATTTCAGTCAGCCACCTAAAAGGTGGCAGAGAAGTTAATGAGCAGCGGTCATACGACTGCCCCTTCTTAACTTCCATTTCAGGGGGACCTGCAATGATGGGACTTCAAAGCAGCAACCGCTGCTTAATAAATGTAGCCCATTGTCTCACAGGGATCCAGGTATGAATTTAGATACTGAATGTACAGTGAGCGAGCAGCAATTTCAACATTGTTTAACATTTTATGGTGGAGAAAAATACTTTATTAAAAGACGGTATTTTTCAGAACATTACATCAGTAACAATACATACTAAGGGCTCGTTTCTATTGACCCACAATTGGGTTTTCGCAAGGTTGTAAAGCAAAAATACTGCTGTTGGAAACCATTACGCTTATCGACAGTTTAGGATGGTGCGTTTTTCATTATTACTGGCAGCTGAAAAATAATTACATAGCACATAGAAAATATAAGAAACGGATAAGTGCAAATTTACACCAGGTTTACATTGAAAAAAGCAAACAAAAGAAAAAGTTAAAACACTGTCAGAAGCTGTCGATAATGGAACAGATTTATTAAACGTCTATCCAGCACGATCTGCTCAGCGGATCATGTCCGACAGACATCACTGAATTCCAACAGCCGCCCCCTGAGGATTCACGGCCAATCAGCCGCTAGCAGGGGGTGTCAATCTACCCGATCGTATCTGATTGGATTGATTGCTGTCTTAAGACCGCTGCTTCTTAACTGCTGTTTCCGGCGAGCCTGAAGGCTCCCGTGGAAACAGGGGGATCAGGGGCCATTTGGCCTTTGATAATTCTGCCCCTATGTCTCAAACATTACAGCAAACTCAACTAGGTTTAAAAAAGAAAAAGCTTTTTGAGGCCTATTTTCCATGAGATATTACTTTATCTTTTTCACTTTATAAATGTATTGTTATTAGTAATATTTATTGTAGGCACAGGTATAGGACTAGTTGGAATTATGTTCTTATTTAAAAATCAATATGTATTAACAAATAAAAATATAATCAAGCACAGATCTACATAATTCAAACTATGCCTAGGACAGCACTAAATATTACATATATCATTTAAAAATGTAATACAACAAAAAATTTTTTTCATTAAATAAAACTTTTCGTTTCATTTAATTTTTTAATTAAAGTGATGGTAAACTCTGCCCTTTTTAAAATCAGATCTAGAATGTTAGTGATAATTTAGATTGAGTTTAATATATCAGTTGTAATGAAGATGCGCTATAACGTACTTATTAATATAGATATGAAATTCAAATTCCCTGCGCTCCGCCACCCACTTAATGGGGTCTATTTATGATAGTGCAGATGGACATGATAAGATGTAGCGTATCATGTCCGCCGCACATCAGTAAATGCCGACAGCATACGCTGTCGGCATTTATCATTGCACCAGCAGTTCTTGTGAACTGCTGGTGCAATGCCGTCCCCTGCAGATTCGCAGCCAATTGGCCGCTAGCAGGGGGTATCAATCAACCCAATCGTATTCGATCGGGTTGATTTCTGTCCGCCGCCTCAGAGCAGGCGGACAGGTTATGGAGCAGCGGTCTTTAGACGGCTGCTTCATAACTTGTGTTTCTGGCGAGTCTGAAGGCTCTCCTGAAACATGGGCCTTCAAGCTCCATACAGAGCTTAATAAATAGGCCCCCACAAGTAAATTTTTCTGTGAGCTAACGTTTTGAATTGTTATCCAATCAGCGCTCTAGCTACAACAAAAGTGCCATATAAGGAGAACGCTGATTAAGAACAATTCAAACCTTTTGCTCACAGAAAAATGACAACTGATGAATTAAACTCAATCTAAAATATCACTAACATTCCAAATCTGATTTTAAAAAAGGGAGAGTGTACCATCATTTTAATTCAATGTATCTTTGTTTTTGTTTCCTTCTTGAGGTGATCACAGATAAGGAGCCCAGATGTTCAATGTAAGTTTCATAGTGTAAGTTCGGGTTACCATAGCATTAAACTTGTTAAGGTGCAATTTTCGAAAAATGGAGCGCTTTTCTGATGAAGCATTAACACAATGTTAATTTACACCTAATGTAAAGAGCGACTGCACGCAATGCACAATATTTTTCAATGGAAACCTAGTACTAAAATGGAGCAGTAAACTATTTTTAGCTGCCTACTGCTTTGTTAGCTTATTGTTTCATTTAAACCAACTAAGGCCTAGTTTCCATTGAGGTGGTAAAGTTTGGAAATTGGTGGTAAAAACATTTATCTCTATTAAAGTCTATGGAGAATTTTTATGTTACCACCAGTTTCCTCAATGAAAACTAGGCCTAAATGGGCAGGCAACATAGTGTTAAGGGGTTAAGGTAATAGCTAATGATTAGGGTTAGCACATAGGATAAGGAGCTAGGGTTAGGATTAGGAAATAGAGTATGGGAGATTCATACCAGTTAATATTTTTTAATGCAGCTGCAGTTGTAATATTGCAGCACAACACATAGTAAATCTGGCACTCACCAGCAGGCACACAGTTATATTTAAGAACAAAAATGGAAGATTCAGTTGCATTTGGCACCAAAGGTTTAAGCCCAGGACCACGTCAAGGTTTCTTCCTTCCTGGACCCTAACCAGCACCCACACACAATGCATACTTTCAAACAAACCAACTGGGAACCTCCCAGGGTGACACAGTCACAGTAAACTCCACAGCCCTGAACAGTTCCCAGCAACCCCTAAGCTGCCTGAGTGACAGGCCCATAGGGAAACTTACACCAAATTATCAACATAACACATAGAAAACCTAACACTCACAAGTAGGCACACAGTAATGTTTAAAAGCAAAAATGGGAGAGTCAGTTGCATTTAGTGTGAAAGGTTCAAGCCCAGGACCACTTGGTCCTGTGACCCAGGCAGCTCAGAGGTTAACCGCCTGGGTTACTAGGTAATGTACAACTGTCTGTCAGTGTTCATGGCTGTGGAGTCTACAGTGACTTAGGATGTGTAACCAGTCCGGTCTGAGAGTGCAGTCCATTCTTGTGTTTTGTATGTACTGAAAATTACAAAGGCCTGTGTCACCCTGAGAGGTTCCCAGTTGGTTTGTTTGAAAGTATGTATTGTGGGGATGCTGGTTAGGGTCCCAGGAAGGGAGAGACCTTCACAATTGTGCATAAGCATTGGTTGCATGCAGGTAGGCAGGCTTAGTAAGGTCAGCGGCCTGGATAGTAGGTTGATATGCTAATCAGTAATGTTACTACTGAGGTGGGGGCATCATTGCATTCTCTGACCCAGGCAGCACAATTTCTTGAGCCGGCCCTGAATGTAACTGACTCTCCCATTTTTGCTTTAAACATTACTGTGTGCCCACTGTAATATTTAAGCAGATCTTCGGTCCCTTGTTCCCTAACCACACCTTAGGGTTTGCTCCCTAACCACAGCTTAAATGTATCATTCATGACATATAGCGATAATATACTGACATATAGATCCAGTGCAGCTTCACAATTTAAAGGGACAGGAAACCCCAATAATTTCATTCATGATTCTGATAGAACTTACAATTTTAAACAACTTTCAAATTTTCTTTTATTATCAAATATGCTTCATTCTTTTGTTATCCTTTGCTGAAGGAACAGCATTGCACTATTTGCAACTAGCTGAACACATCTAGTCAGCCAATCACAAGAGACTAATATATGCAGACACCAATCACCAGCTAGCTCCCACTAATGTAAGATATGTGAATATTAATTTTAAACAAAACATACCTAGAGAAAAAAGCACATTTGAAAATAGAAGTGATTTTAAAAGTAGACATGCTCTATCTGATCATTGCAAGTTTAATTTTTACTTTCCTATCCTTCTAAATGTAAAAAGAAGCATAACATTTAACTTTTCCCAAACCACTTGCCCAAGTCACATTTGTTTATTGATAAAACATGGTATAACTGGTACATGATGCAGACATTTTCTCTTGTATGTGATGTAGATTGTATGATATGATTTATTTAAATATGATTCTCACTCCTTTAGAATAGGGGCAGCAATGGAAGTTTCGGTGTTGGGTTTGAGCAAGGACATCATAAAAGGGGTCAGGAGGTGGAGTTCTTTGAGGTATCGTTCGTTCTTATGTTCATCCAAAATTGATGGTTTAAATTTTTATGGTTGCGTGGTTGTTTTTTTTAGGTCCTGTTCAGGTGTGGCTGGTTGGCCATTCTTTTGTTTATTGGGTGAGAAGAGTTGCAGCTGTAAAAGAAACCTGTCTGCAGTTGGAATTTGCCAGGGAGAGAGTTTTGATACATTTGTTTGGTGTGCATGGGGTTCGTCGGGACCAAATCTTGTTGTTAGTGATCGATTATGCAAAGCGTTTTGCTCCTCTGGATATCCTAATTGTGCACGCTGGGGGTAACTATATTACCTCAAAAGGAAATTGTGAGGAGGATTAAGAGAGACTTGTCAAGATTGATAGAATTGTTCCCCAAACTGGTGATTTTCTGGTATAACAAATTACCAAGGTTGGTCTGGCGTGCAGCCTGGGATCACATTAAACTGAATAATATTAGAAAAAAAATTAATAAGTTGGTGGCTTCCTTCATCAGAAGGATTCATGGACGGGTGATACGCCATGAAGACTTAGAGGAGGTAGGATCTGGGGAGTTCTATTTGAAACATGGTGTTCATCTCAATGATTTTGGTTTGAGATTGTTCATATTAGTGTTCCAAGAATGTTTGCATAGTATGTTATGAGTTGTGGCCGAACTGGTCTGCAGGCGGAGCTGCTAGTCCTCCTTACTTCCAGAAGTGGACTATGGCCAGAAGCAGGAATTAATCTCCCCACAGGTGAGAGAGCTGTTTAGTTAGCTCCTCAGACACGAGGGTTCCATTGGAGCTTTAAAGTTTTAAAGAGATTTATGGACTTAGTACTTTGCTATGTCCAGTTAAATTACACTAAGGCCTGGTCAATTTAAAAGGAGAGCAGGTGATAAAGGAAGTCAGGCTAGCACCCCAAGTCTGTTATTTATTTGTTTAATTTCGTATAAGTTAAAGGGACACTATACCCAAACATTTTCTTTCATGGTTAAGGTAGAGAATATAATTTTAAACAACATTCCAATTTACTTCTATTACCTAATTTACTTCATTCTTTAGATATACTTTAATGAAGAAATAGCTATGCACACGATGAACCAATCACAGGAGGCATCTATGTGCAGCTACCAATCAGCAGCTACTAAGCATATCTAGATATGCTTTTCAGCAAAGAATATCAAGAGATTGAAGCAAAATAGATAATAGAAGTAAATTAAAAAGTTGTTTATAATTGTATGCTCTTTCTAAATCATGAAAGAAAAAATTTGGGTTTCATGTCCCTTTAAGTTGAGCTTCACAGTTAACAGTTATATTTATATTTGTAATATTAAATAAAAGGCTGTGGCCATAATTTTACCAAATAAAAGTGGTTTCCAGTGGGTTATTTAATATGGTTATTAAGGGGTATTCATTTTTATTGGGGGCAAGGGGCCGGGAATTTGACGACTCAAAGGGTCAAGCTCCTCCCCTTCCTGCCTCAGTCTGGCACCAAACTGCACAAACAAATTATCAAATTGATTTGGTCAAGCAACCATTTGTTTTTTTGTCTGTTCCCTCAAATAATGTATTCAACTGTTTATGCTTTTAAAAGAGTAAATAGGGCAGCCTGTTCCTTTGCTGAAAAAATGTGCTAGTTGAGTATCTCACCATCCACCAACTGTGGTACTTATATTTATCAGCTAGTGAGTAACTATCACATTTACCTGTTGTGCACAAGCAAGACTTCTTGTTAGTTTTGTAGATTGGAAAGTATAATATGCAGCTTTAGCTTACCCCTTTGTTTAGATAAAAAGAGAGTATGATGCTTTCATAACTGGGAAAGATAAGGGAAGTGTGTAGAGCATTATGGGTAGGGTTGCCACGTCGGCCATGTTTTCCTGGACACTTATGAGTTACACATGCTGCAGGGTGTGCAGAGGGGAACATGCATTGCACCCCTGAACAGCATACAATTAGTGATCCTGGACAGCACTATTCCTGTTTGTCTCTGCATACCCTGCACAGCATGTGCAACTCATAAGTGTCCAGGAAAACATGGCTGAGGTGGCAACCCTAATTATGGGAGATTGTCTCAACACTTCAAAAACTTTTGTTACCCTTAAAGGGATAGTAAACACCAAAAATGCTATTGCTTAAAAAGATAGATAATCCTTTTATGTACCATTACCCAGTTTTGCATAACTAACACTGTTATAGAAATATACTTTTTACCTCTGTAATTACCTTGTATCTAAGCCTCTGCTAACTGCCTCCTTATCTCAGATCTTTTGACAGACTTGCCTTTCAGGCAATTAGTGCTGACTCTTAAATAACTCCATGTGTGTGAGCACAATGTTATTTATAGGAAACGCATGAACTAACACCCTCTAGCTGTAAAAAAAACTGTCAAATGCATTCAGTTAAGAAGGTGGCCTTCAAGGGCTTAGAAATTAGCATATGAGCCTACCTAGGTTTACCTTTCAACTAAGAATACCAATAGAACAAAGCAAATTTGATGAAAAAAAATAAATAAGAAAGTTGTTTAAAATTACATGCCCTATCTGAATCATGAACGTTTAATTTGGACTTTACTATCCCTTTAAAGGGACATTGTACACTAGATTTTTCTTTACATTAATGTTTTGTAGATGATCCATATATATAGCCCATCTGGGGGTGTTTTTGTAAAAATGTGTAGTTTTGCTTATTTTAAAATAACATTGTGCTGATTTTCTGACTCCTTACCAAGACCCAAAGTTTTAGATGTATATTGATATATACAGACTTC
This sequence comes from Bombina bombina, assembly GCF_027579735.1. Classification (NCBI taxonomy): domain Eukaryota; kingdom Metazoa; phylum Chordata; class Amphibia; order Anura; family Bombinatoridae; genus Bombina; species Bombina bombina. Next base: position 983,336,072 of record NC_069499.1, on the reverse strand, counting down.
CCATTGCTTCTGTTTGTATAATGGGTCTATTCATATGCAAGGGAGGGGGGTCTGCTCTCAGCCCCTTTCAACTGATGTTCCAGACTAATCTCATCAACAGTGATAAACTGGGAACTTCTAAGTAAGTTCTAAAAGGTCTTATACTGGATTTTTATATCAGTATCTGTGCATATTATTCTTTATAGTAGTGTCTATTACATGCAGTTAACTGAAAATTGGTGTATACTGTCCCTTTAAATAATTCTTAAGGTGGATTTTATGATATTTTAAAGATTATTAAACACCTCTAACGTTTGTGTAATTTTGTACTTTGTTTCCTGCTCCCTACAGAGACGAACAAGCAAATTCTATGACTTGCAAATGCGGCAAATCAAATTACTGGTTTAGACAATTTGCAGCATCTTGAAAACCTAATAGATTATACATTATGCCTTTTATAGGGAGAGTTGGATAAACACAAAAGCAAGAAGTGATAAAAGTCCCTTTAACTCTTGTTTAACTTATCTTATGTCATATGGCTATATTGAACAAAAAATCAGTAATTAGACCATATGTATATCCATGGCAATAAACTGTTGATTTAGATCATTCCAAAAATCTAATGAAAACTGCAAATAGTATTTGCTTATGCATTACTGTACCATTGTTGAGGGGGTTCAATGGAAAATACCTGATAGTTATTTTATGGTATAAACTTAAAAAACCCCACAAAATAAATTGATGGTGGATTCAAATGGCTTTAAATAGCCATTATAGTAAAATAAAATGGCATGCTTTAGTCTGTTAGAGAATGCAATTTTAAGACTATCAAACCTAGACTACTGTGTGTTTAGGTTAAACACACAGTAGAAGTACTGCTCTGGACTCACAGAGCACTGCTGGTTCCTAGTGCGACGCTAGTCGCATAACTAAGATGAGGAACTAGCACTTTTGAATAGATCAGCAGCATTTCTGGGGGGTAAACACAGTAGTCTAGAGAGTTGATAGTCTAACATGACATGCTTTAACTGATTAGAATATGTCATTTTTATACTATAATAGGCCTTTAAATGTGAAAAGAACCCCCCCCCCCAATCACTTGCACTGCTCCTCTAATAAAGTGGACTGGGCATCATCATTATTATTATTATTATTATGCATTATTTTAAAATAATACTTTTGAAATAAGAATAATAATATAATAAAATAACAGTGCTGGCTTGGCTGTATTGATATAACTACAGGTCAACTGTTACAACAGGAATGATTTAGTAATATTAAAGGGACAATCAACACCAGAATTTTTGTTGTTTAAAAAGATAATCTCTGTATAACCCATTCCCCAGTTTTGCATAACCAACACAGATATAATAATACACGTTTTACCTCTGTGATTATCTTGTATCTAAGCCTCTGCAAACTGCCCCCTTATTTCAGTTCTTTTGACAGACTTGCATTTTAGCCAATCAGTGCTGACTCTTAGGTAACTTCATGTGCGTGAGCTCAATGTTATCTATATGACATACACGGACTAATGCCCTCTAGTGGTGAAAAACTGTCAAAATGCATTTAAATTAGAGGCAGCCTTCAAGGTCTAATAAATTAGCATATGAGCCTACTTAGGTTTAGCTTTCAAATAAGAATACCAAGAAAACAAAGCAAAATTGGTGATAAAAGTAAATTGGAAAGTTATTTAAAATTGCATGCCCTATTTGAATCATGAAAGTTTATTTTGGACTTGACTGTCCCTTTTAATTTCAATATTTTAATATTTATTCGTTTTAGCTTAAAGAGGCATAGATGTCAAAATTAAACTTTCATTATTGAGAAAGAATATACAAATACAAAAGAAAATGTACTTCTTTTGTCAAATTTACCTCTTTCCATTTTCATTTGTTGACACTTAGCTGTTCTCTATGAGGGCATACTGACGTAAAATGAGGAGCGAGCATGTGCAACGCTGGGGTTGATCACAATTTCGTGCTTATTTTCAGCAGAATTTCTATATGCCAGTATTTTCAGAGTGTTCCCAGTGATCACAATTCAAAAATACGTCTGCCATTATTAAGCCTGAAGCTTGGAAAAAATACAAAATCATTATTTGCATCATTAATCTCTCAAATTCATAATCCAAAAATGAACTGTCTACACTTTATGACAAACAAAACGATGACTTCTGTTGGTTTATCAATTACATTACAGGTTAAACAGCTAGTATGTTGATTGGTCTATTTTAATAATGCTTATTGGTGTTTATAGATGACAGGTGCACAATCAAGCTGTTGAACTCCAAAACCGTATACATACAGTATGTGTGTATGTCTCTGTAAGGGATTTAAACAGGGGGATTATTTGTATAGTGTTTGGATTATTCTCTAATTTGCTTATTCCTTTTTTTAACTTTAAAGGGACGTGAAATCTAAAAAATGTCTTTTGTGATTTAGATAGAACATACATTTTTAAATAACTTTCCAGTTTACTTCTATTGTCAAATTAGCTTCATTCTCTTGGTATCCTTTGTTGAAGGAGAAGCAATGTACTACTGGGAGCTAGCTGAACACACCAGCAAGCCAATAATAAGAGGCAGGTATGTGCAGCCACCAATCAGCAGCTAGCTCCCACCTCCTGAGCCTACCTAGGTATGCTTTTGAACATAGGATACCAAGAGAACTAAGCAAATTAGATGACATAAATTAATAGGAAAGTTGTTTAAAATTGTGGGATTCATGTCCATTTAATTGATTGAGCAGGAAGTGTTTATCTGTTTGGTAATGTTCCTTTCTAACATCTTCCAATACGGCAGAAGTTATGTTAATATCTTACTTTACATAATTAGTATTATAGCCTCTCTAGGGAGCAGGAAAAGCACAATTTTTGCACAAAAGCAAGAGATGTTTCAAGTGTAAGGATATCAAGAAAAAGAGGTACATTTGATAACATAAGGAAACTTGAAAGCTTTTTTTGTTGTTGTTGTTGTAAATAGTACACTCTATCTGAATTGAGAACGTTTAATTTTGACTTAAATTGTGAGTGTATTATCTGATACAAAATACCTTGTGTAGCAGATCAGAAGCCTTCATGTGCCTCTTTTGTCCCCTGCTGGTCGCTTACAGGAACAGCATGTGACAGTTAACTCATTTTGACAAAGAGCTGTTGTCCTAATTTGCATATTAAGATATGCATAATTATTCTACATGTAATTAATGAAACCATTATGAACATATTGGACTACTTAGATTCATTTCTCTGTGATAATAAGGTTTATTATAAAACAAAGGTAGTTTTTTTTTGTTTATTAAATTAGAAGCATTTGCTTGAGTAGAAGAGAAATATGTTAAATATGCTCCATCATGCAGAATAAAATAATAATATATGATAAGTAGTGTGAAGGATGCAGAATTAAATAGCACACATCAAGTCCAGTTACATTGAGAGCAGATAATGTAAAGGTAAAATGTAGACATGTGCGAATTTCCGAATTGCGGCAGTGCCGAAACTACCGAATCGATTCGAATTTATTCGGATGGATTCGGATGGCCATGTATTACACTAGTATTGTACAGTATACTAGTGTAATACACAGCACATCACACTTAACAGTGCCGAAATTCCGAAAATCCGAATCGATTCGAATCGAACCGAATTTCACATGAATCCGAAAGAATCCGAATGAATCCGAAACTAATTCATTTGATTTCTTCCGAATTCGAATCGATCCGAACCAAAATTCGAATCGGTCCGAACCAAAACGAATTTTTCGCGGCTGCACATGTCTAGTAAAATGGCAGTTTCATGGCTTCAAATGTCGATGTTCTGTCCTAAGAAGGATTGCCAGGTGTCCTGAATTCAATTGGACAGTCCAGTTTTTTTAGAAGGTTGTCCAGTAAAATCTATACAAAAATACTGCATACTTATGTATCTAGTTTTTTAATGTCCCCTTAGTGACAAAGAATAGACATTGTGCATGTGCCACTCTATATGTCACTGGCAGCCGCGTATGGTAAAAACAAACCCTTGACTTGTGTATTATCTTAGCCTACCATAGGGGCATGTACAGAAATATACCACACCCCTTTTGTCTAAATATAAGGTGATACATTTGTCATTCCTAGTTCTGTCCATACTAAAATGTACAGAGCTATGTTCCCCTTCCCTAGGTACCTGGTGGAGTTCTATGTCTTGCCCACTTTTTGTTTGGTCTAATGTTTTGGTTAATCCCAGTTTAGGCAGTAGTAATGCTTTGTTGTGCTAGGCAGATGAAGCGTCACTCCTGGTATGCCTAGGGTTCTTCCCATAGTCACGCGGCTAGGGTCAGCTTTAGGTGTGTGCATGTTCTTGAATATTTGTGCTATGCCAGGTAGACCTCTGTCTGGATCAGAGTTTGCAGTGGTCGTGTTGTGCCTATGGCGACATAAGTCCTCAAGGCTAGAACTTGTAGCCATGCAGGATTCCTTCTTTTGCTGAAGGTATCCTCCTTTGTTTTCAGAATGGAGAGCGTGGATCCTGCTTTGGGTATCCAGGATACTCAGCCTGCTGCCTCTATACTAAAGTATGATTTATTACCAGGGCTGTTTCCCTATTTATTTTCTTCTCCTCGCTATTGCTTCTAATGTTTTCTTTTCTCTTTTCTTTTATGTAGTTAAGCTCTAAGATTAAGAATGTGCCTAAGAAGTGTGTTATGTGTAACAAAACTGTGTGGGAAGAGAATAATTTAAGCTTTACTTGCATTGGACAAGTCTTTGGGGGAAACTTTGTATATAAACCAAGTGATGCTGAGTTTAATCCTGTACCTGATGTTCAAAAAAAAATAATAATATTTTTTTTTAACACTATTCAGATAGAACATGACATTTTAAGCAAATTTCTAATTAACTCCTATTATCAATTTTTCTTTGTTCTCTTGGTAGCTATTTAAAAAGCAGCAATGTAAGCTTAGGAACTGGCCCATTTTTGTGTCAGCACCTGGGTAGCGCTTGCTTTTTGGTGGCTAAATTCAAATCAAACAGTGGTAGCGCAGCATAGCAAATCAAACAGTGGTAGACTGCATAGCAAATCAGACAGTGGTTGTGCAGCATAGCAAAACAGAAAATTGTAGTGCTGCATAGCAAATCAAACAGTGGTAGTGCTGCATAGCAAATCAGACAGTGGTTGTGCTGCATAACAAATCAGACAGTGGGTGTGCTGCATAGCAAATCAGTGGTAGTGCTGCATAGCAAATCAGGCAGTGGTAGTGCTGCATGGCAAATCAGGTAGTGGTAGTGCTGCATAACATATCAGACAGTGGTTAATTAAGAGCATCCAGCAACCCATATGGATAAGCACATAAATAAATAAAGTAAAACAGCTAAGGATATTTGGGAATCCATTTCTTAACCTGAATGAGGTATTAAAAGGACATTAAAGCCAATGCTTTATACACATTTAGCATATGGTAATGGATAATTGGTTGCAAAAGAGCTGTATAAACTGTTTATTTTGTCATTTTATTAACAAGATGTGCTTTGATTTGCTAAGTAAAGGCTTGGGATATGTCCTTGAAATCCATTTGGGAGTATATGTATCTGTTCTCCTTTAGAGTGTAAGCAGAGACTAGTAGTATAAGACTGTGATCTGGGCTAAGCAAAAAATATGCTAAAGTCACTAACAGAAATCACCAGCTTTACAGGCCTCATCCCAGCTACACCTGTTTCATGTTATTTCAGGAAAGTAATTAAAAATGCGTGTGCCGGTCCGGCCTCAGGCCCCCTCAGAGACCTCCACCATTCCTACCTCACTTCCATCTGTCTTCACTTGTTGTCTCATCTGCGGGCTGGGCCGGCAGTCTCAGTCGGGCGGGGCAGCATCATCACTCATTCATAGCTACAGCTGCTGTGCAATTGAGCTCCGCATCCAGCTTCCCGCTGATGCTCTGACTGACACCACACGCACGGGTGGCACGCCCACATTCCCATCCCATAGGCAGCCTATAAGCAATAGCCGGGCCAGCCCAGGGACAGGAAGAAGTAGTAGACAGACTGACTAAGGCTGCGTTCGGCAAGTTCTCAGATGCTAGTGGAGGCACTTCTACTCCAGCGATGACGTGACGCTAGGTGACGTCACAAGCAAGGGAGCTTAGAAAAAACGTTTGCATGCGCAAAGGGATCTGCTGCACAATAATGGACTCTGCACATTCGAACGTTTATTATAAACTCCCTTGTAGTATTATTACATTAACAACACCGTTACTTACAGCCCCCCTCCTTGCACACGTCACGGGTAACAGTAATAAATAACTATATATATATATATATATATATATATATATATATATATATATAGCAAGTAGAAAACAGCACTCTCTGGACTTAAGTTTTAAACAAATAGTTTAATCGGTAAAGTTTCGGGGAATGCTCCCCTTCATCAGACCAACAACATACAAGTGAGTCAAACATTTAAACATACATAAACCCCTCCCCTTTGTGCAAAAACCGCCAAAAATCAGTTGCCATGGCAACCAAACATACAATACAAAGTAAATAATGTGAATAAAGCAACAATCACATCAAAAGAACCCAATTAAGAATATATTCATGATCAATTAGCAGATGAATACATAACCACAACAGTAGTTCATATATTGTATTTCAGAGCATCCAGTCAAGATATCTAATTGCAACATTTAATATACAGAACATAAAATGAAAAAAATATGTAATAAAAAATCCGCAACTAACATATAGGGGATGTACTTAGTAGCGTAATCTGTGCAAGTGCCTTTTAGAGCATGTTCTCTAAGTATCTTATAGTGATATATTGTCTGCACCCTCTATAGATAAATCAACTGTCGAATATAATAAGGTCAACATTATGCGCCTACTATTAATGTCCTAATGAACAACTGAGGACCTAATTTCCTAGTGCAGGGATCCTCAATATATATGTACACCACAGGCTAAGTTTGAAATCTCCCAAAAGCCGTAACTGTAAGACAGAGTATTGTTAGTCAATCTAATTTGAAAGCTTCCCAGACAAGTGTCCTACCGTGTGTTTATGTCGGGCCCCGGACCGCTTTTGCGCTTACAGCTTACAGTATCCTGAGAGTAATATCATGGACTGTGCGCATGCGTATCAGCCCGGAGCGATCCGCCCCCATTGCTAAACAGCGAGGATTCTAATAGGCTGTAAGAGACAAGCCCCTATGTTAGTGTAAATGATATTACTAAAAACGTGTCAAAAATATTATAGACACTGGGCAATACGATGCGTATAAGGAGAGACAGGTTGATGGACAAGGCAGGAGCCCTGTGTCATAACCTAAGCAAATATAGGGGCATCTAGAGGAGTGGGAAACAGGCAAATGTTACGAGACCATAGCAGGGACAGGGAGCCTAATGTGTGCGGCCAGAAATTTGAACACCCACCTGATTAAACACAAAAGCATTATATATAATCCACTATTGTAATCTAGGACCCACAATTAAGTTGCAAGACTGTAACTCAGACCACCAGGTGACCCACCATGTAACCGTCAGATTTAAAAGACCAAAAAGTAGGTTGCTATATAAGTGGTGAGTGCGCTCTGCCCCAGACGCTGAATATGATTGACCCAATCGGGCAGGCCCCACTACAAATATGTGTTGAACATAATAGTATCAAGATTGTGCCCAATGTTTCACAGACCCAAGGTTTCTAAAAATAAGTAACAGAAGGGTGGACCAAACTTTCACATTGCTTACATCACAAACAATTGATAACTAATTGAATAAAACACAGACAAGATATGCAGAGCTACAGCATCCAAAACCTGGTGATAACGCTGATACCAGTCAGGCTAGTATAATTATACCACAGATAGCTACTGAGTGTAATGTCTGTAGAGATAGACCCCAGGTGGCAAGTCACAGGGAGAGACAAATGGAAAACAGATATTATAAGTCCCTAGGCCAGGTAACCAAGCACTATATATACACAGCAATGTAACACTGGTGACCCAAGGATAGATCACCCCTAGATACTTCACACATAGAGGGTAAAGATGGAATAGATGCATGTATAAGGAGAGTAAATGTTGTTAACATATACATAAACACCAAATTTCAAAAGTTGGAGTACTTAGCACATTCAGAAAATTCATAATTTACAATCCAATCAAATCATAAAAAACAATGCCAGTCTATTCCCATATTCAAACCTCTGGGGTGTATAGTGTCCAGTTTAAAGATCCACTCAGCCTCTTTCTGTAGGAGACGGGTGTCCCTATCGCCTCCCCTAGGTAGTGGGGGTACGTGGTCAATGAGCTTGAATCTTAGGTTTGCCACAGAGTGACCTTTCTCCATGAAATGTCTAGCCACCGGCTGATCACTCTTTCCTTTATCAATTGCCGTCCGAATGGCACTCCTGTGATTAGCCATCCTTTTTTTGATGTCATCTGAGGTTTTGCCTATGTAAAATAGGCCACAGCTGCAATTCAGCATGTATACCACGAACTTTGTGGTACACGTAAGGTAGTACTTAATCTTGTATTGTTGTGTGGATGTCTGAACTGTTTGCATTGGAGCATAGAGTTGCACGTTACACAGCTTGGACACTTGTAGGAACCTCTTTTAGTAGTTGGTGTGACCTTGTTGTAGCTGTCAGTCGGATCTGTTTTCATTAGAATGTCTTTTAGGTTTCTTCCTCTCTTGTACCCAATTCTGGGTGGTCCATAGCTCTGGTAAGGCAATGTTGGGTCTGTCTGAACAATATCCCATTTTTCTTTTAGAGTTACCCCCAGTGTCCTTGTGCTAGGAGTATATGCTGTAACGAAATTCATCCTCTTCTGGTGGTCTCTTTTGTTGGTCTCCATGCCCCCTTGAGACCTTGTGTCCCTTATAATGCTGCCATTGTATCCTCTGTTGTAGAATCTTGTTTCCATTTCTTTTAGTTGTAACTCCCGGTTCTCGTCTGATGTATTGTTACGGAAGACTCTCAGCATCTGTGCCTTAGGGATTGTTTTTATGAGTGATCTGGGATGGTAACTAGAAGCGTGCAACAGTGTATTCCTATCGGTAGTTTTCTTGAATAGAGTAGTGCCAAGCCTGTTGCCTACCTTATAGATTCTTAGATCAAGAAAATCCACTTCGTTGTAGCTGGAGACTTCATATATATATATGTTGTTAACAAGCTACACACATGCTCAACCCTCTGCAGCCAATTGGCTATTTATTAGCCCTATTTATTACTATTTATTACTATTTATTACTATTATTGCAGTGTGTGTCCGGTGCACTCACTATTCCCCACTTGTAATTGCCGGTGTTACGCCGAGAATGGTTTCCCCTGTGTTTCTGGTTTCCCCTACCTCTCTGCAAAAATTGGAACTCTGCCCCCCTCTATTCAGCTGCTCTCAGCTCAGCCCCTGTAGCTTATTCTGCCCCATTCAGCTAATAATGAATAAAGATATAAGGGCTGCAGCTCCCATCACTCACATACCTGTAAAATGTTGGTGCAATGGTAGAAATGGTGTATCTTTGAAAGAGGGGAGGATTTATGTGGCTAATAATGAATAAAGATATCAGGGCAGGACAAGTGCAGCATAAGTTATTTAATGTAAATGAATGGGGCAGGATAAGCAAATGAATGGGACAGGTTAAGCTACAGGTGATAGAGTGATATGCTTTTATATATAAAAAAACATGGCAGCCTCCATGAGCAACACGTGTGTGGAGGCTGCCATGTTGTCAAGCATCTGAGCTTGCTCTAAAAAGTCCCAGCTTTTCCAGCAAGCTGGAAGCGCTGGGACTTACGTCATCAGAGCACTCAGAGAAAGCCCAGTGTCTCACTGGCAAGTATTCAGAAAATGCTCCAAGTGATTCCCAGTTCGCTTGGAGCACTTGCTGAACGCAGCCTAAGTTGCGTTGCAGGCGGGGGCATTGAGGGGGGGAGGGAGTAGCGATCGGCTGGCGATAAATTGAAAGAATGATCGACTCGACACAAGTTTCACACCACACAACAAATAATTTAATAAATAATCCATTTAAATCTTCAGCAGTCGGCACCGCTCCCCAGCCGGTGTGCGCTAAGGCGGCTGCCTATATTGCCTATTACCAAATGCCAGCCCTGTACCTGCAGAATGTATTGCTTATGTTACAGAGACTTCAGTTTTGCAAAATATGCCTTCTACCTCCTCTGATTGGTATGACTCTATGCCATCTGCTACTTTTTAATTTCCTGTGTTTAAATTAATGCCCTTAAAAAATATTTTTATCTTAATTTGTAAAAACAGATGAAGAATTTTCCTTTGCCTAAAGATGTTTCAGATTTGTTTTCTTTTCCTAAAGTAGATGCTACTATATCTCGCCTATCTAAAAGGTGGTTTCAGGCTCCTTCAGAGATGCTTTTGATAAGAAAATTGATTTCATTTTTAAACACTCCTTTTTGTTGCAAGGCACCAATCTTATCCATGTTTTCAGTCACTAAGGCTGCAGAAAATTAGTTTTCATCTATTCAAGATAATCTACCTACTGCAGGTGATGACCACATGCATCCATTTTGGCTGATACAGTTGCTACATTTTTATTCTGAAGCTATAAATGAGTTATTGCATTTAGATGCAAGAAATATGATTACTACCAATTTGGCTAGACAAGCCCTCTATTAGAGACATTGGGAAGCAGACTCTGCTACCAAGATTAATCTTTGAAATCTACCATTTGACCCTGGTAAAACCCTGGAAGAGTTGATCTCCAAGAGATCTGGAAGAAAAAAAATCCTTTTTTGCCTCAAGCCTCTAAGTTTCACAAACTCTATACTCATTTTTGTCAAAGAGCATAAGCTTGGGCCTCCAGAAATACATTTCCTAAAGATGCCTACCATTCCTTATTCCTTCTAAATAGTTCCTGTGGGAGCATGCTTGGTCCAGTTCAGTCAAGTTTGGTCTCATATCCAGGATCCTTGGGTTCTAAAGATTGTTTCTTTAGGATACAGACTAGAATTCAAGAACAACCATCCAAGCAACAATTTTGTTTAGTTTCCCTTTCCTGGAGAAAAAGAAGACAGACAAATAATTTTCCAGTATGTGCAAGGTTTGCTCCTTGCATAACTAATTCAGAGAGTGTCTTCTTCCCAGCCTCAGGGGTTTTACTCCCAGTTGGTTTTGATAAAGAAGAAAGCTGCAGGACGGAGAACAAGGGCTCTCAATCACTTACTGGAAATACAATCATTTAAAATGGAGTCTCTTCTTACAGTAATTTCCCTGATCCCTCCAGATACTTTTCTGTTGTCCATCGATTTTAAAGATGCATATTTTTGCATACATATAGACATCACCCATATGCAATAAAGTTTCATAATTACCAATTCAGAACTCTGCCTTTTGGGATTTCCTTAGCTCCCAGAGTCTTCACAAATGTTCTCATACTTTTGATTGCAGAAATCAGGAAAAGAGGAATTTTTCTTTTACATTATCTGGATGACATTCTGCTAATAGCAGAAACAAGAGCACAAGCTTTGTGTCAAGCTCAACAAATTCTTCAGATTCTGCAGTCTTTTGGTCAGCTAATAATTTGGAAGAAGAGCCATCTGTAACCTGTCAAACATTGTTTTTGGGGTGCATTCTTTGATACAGGCCAAACCTCGAGAGAAGATTAAATAATTGATAATATTTTAAAGCACCATCTGTTTTCTAACAGCCAGAAGCTGGATAAAGTTCCTGGGGAAATTGGCTTCAACAATTCACCTAGTAAGATGGGTTCATTGGAAAATTGGATAATTTTAGGGATTCTTCCATTATTCTCTATCTCAGAGAATCAGATTTCCAGTTTTTCTGAAACAGCATCTTGTTTCGTTGATTCGTCAGTTAAATATGTCTCAGGGTCTCAGCCTGGGGAGCTCCTTGTCAAGACTGTCAAGCTCAGGAAAGATGCAACATGAAGCAGTCTTCTCTGCCTGCAAACATTTTGTAAATTATGTCTGTTTTCCAATTTTTAAAATCCTTCAAAAAGATTCTGCAAGGTCTGTCAGTCGAGTGGAAAAGTTATTGTGATCCTTCCCTTTTGGCCCAGGAGACCCTAGTGTCCACTGATAAAATAGTTAGCAATTCAACCTCATTGGTGCCTTCCAAACTTCAGAAGCGTTCTGCATCAAGGTCCTCTTCCTCACCCAAATCCAAACAAGTTACATTTGGCAGCTTAGCTACTGAGTGGTCAAGGTACATTAGAATTAATATTTCAGTTTCAGTCATTGAGACTCTTTAAAGGCTAGGAAATCCTCTATCTCACAGTCCTATTACAGAATTTGGAATGTATTTTCTGCATTGGTTAGTGCACATAATACATCTATGGCTAATGTTCAACTATATAATCTGCTTCTTTTCCTACATGATGGCTTTTTGCAAAGGTTATCTGCTTCTACACTCAAAGTACAAGTTCCTGCAATTTCAACAATTTCAGGTTTTTGTTGGGCACAAGAGCTTCTTGATCAATATTTTAGGCCCTTTTTCCCAGTAAGTCTACTGTGAGATTTTGTGTTCCTCCTTGGGATCTTCTCTTGGTTCTAAATGCTTTGACAGTATCACCTTTTGAACCTTTGAAGACAGCTTCTTTATGGTTCCTGACTTTAAAAACTTTATTTTTGGCAACCATTACGTCTGTATGCCATGTTTCAGAACGTCATGACTTGTAAAGTGGTGTTACGGACAGTTCCTGAATTTCTACTTAAAAGTTGTGTCAAAATTTCATTCCTCTCAGGATATTGTTTTGTCCTCTTTTGTTACACAGAAGAAATTAATAGAAGATAAACCATTATATACTCTGGATGTTGTCAGATGTCTGCACTACTATGTAAATATAACCAAAGACTTTCAACAATCAAACTGACTTTTTGTAATTCCTTCCTGTCCGAAGAAGGGAACATAAGGCAAAACAAGCAGCATCATCAGTTGGCAAGACATAGAAATCCAACAGGTACCTTGGAAAGAGGAAATTAACTATGTCTATCTCAGGACAAAATGGGAGTGGTTTGTTTCTGTACATGCCCCCTGGGAAGGGGAGTTCTCATCTAATAAGTGCTAGCTAGGATATAGGCTAAGACATTGAAATATCTGTATTTATGATTTAATTTCTTGTTTTTGGCATTCTGTGTGATGTTAAAGTAATGTTTTTTTGTGTGTTACATGTAGTCACTGGGTTAAAATCATGGGTAACCATATAGGTGTAAAAACACTGTTGCGTGTGTGCAACTGGGAGTAAGAGGGAAGCAGATCTCTTCTGTGGGTGTTCCTTGCAGCCAAAGAGGTAACATAATTTATTTGTGTGTTATTGGCATCCAAGTGGATACAATATATGCTTATTTGTGAAAAAATATATATGGCTTCCCCAAGGAGCAAGGAACATAATTTACTGGATAGAAAACTCTGTCCCAAACAGCTTACAGTCTAGTGCAGGGGTGAGCAAAACCTATTGTGCTAGTGCTATGTATTGATTTTAATGGCACTTAGAGTGCTGCATGAAAAAGCGACATGGCTTTTGGTGCCATCTTTGGCACAACTCTGTCAGAATATCAGCCAGTGTGGTTGTCAGATACAGGCCTATTCTCCTCTTCAATCCCCAGCGCAAGACCCACACAACACACCATGCACAAGACACACCAAAGCAGCAGATTGTAGCAGGCTAGCCCTGGAGATATTAAGTTAAGGAGCTTAAAGAAGGACTACAGGCTCAGTGCTCTAAAATCTAAGGTCTGATTCTGATGTGGGTATGAGAATTACACACCAGTTCACTTTATAGTATTAAATCAGCACAACACTCTTAAAAGGTTGTTGAACACTGTTCTAGTGGTATAACAGGTGATCCAGTGCCAAAAAGCATACTGTCTAGGGTGACCATATTGCCGCTTTAAAAAGGGACACATATGAAAAATACATATGTCAGGGCTGTTTTCAGAGATGTTTAAAGAAATGTTTTATATAAGAACCCTGACATATGTATTTTTCATATGTGTCCCTTTTTAAAGCAGCAATATGGTCACCCTAATACTGTCTAATGGGAGAACCAGTCCCAATGATAATGTAATATCCAGTTCCAAGGAGTTTGTAATCTACTGGTATAGTGGGGGATTCCACTTCAATCTTAAATATTGTGGCATAATGGCAGATTAAGCTCCAAGGTGCTTACAATATTGTGAGTTAATAGAAGACATATGGGAAACCTTGCCTCAGAAAGCTTACAGACTAGATAATGACTAACTACTAATTATTATTTTTTTGTATTACATTCACTGTGGAGATTTCTAAATACAGTTTATACCTATTCACTAAGATTTATCATTTTATATTTTCAAGAGGAGTCATAATGCAGCTTATTTCTGCTTTTTACTTCCACCCTATATCAAGTTTTTGTGTTGTAAGAAGGGTACTGTTTCAAAGAAAACATTTTCCTTAAATGTCATCTTTATTACCTTCCTGCCAGACCAAATGGCTTCCAATGTATCTTTGCTAGCAAAATTGTTTACTTCAATTGTTAAGGCTTAATAAACTGAACTGCAACCATCCCCGACCACATCCCCACCCACATGTATTCACACCAGGTGATCACTATTACCAAAGTTTATTTTTAAGAGGGGCTTTAGGGGTCTGTAGCTTTTTTTGATGGCCTGTTAGAGGGGTATTAATTTGTTGTGCTTAAACACAAGTGTGTACTTTGTTTTATTTTCAAACGTCGAGATTACGAGTTTTGCGTTATTGTCACCGCTCACTTACCTGCAGCGCTGGTATTACAGGTTTTCTGAAACCCGGCATTAAAAGACAAGAAGTAAGCGTAGAGCAAAATTGAGCTCCAAACTTCACTTCAATACCAGCGCTGCTTAAGTCAGCAGTGAGCTGGTCATACGTGCTCGTGCACGATTTCCCCATAGACATCAATGGGGAGAGCCGGCTGAGAAAAAGTCTAACACCTGCAAAAAAGCAGCGTAAATCTCAGTAACGCAGCCTCATTGATTCCTATGGGGAAACACATTTTATGTTTACACCTAACACGCTAACATGAACCCCGAGTCTAAACACCCCTAATCTTACACTTATTTATTAACCCCTAATCTGCTGCTCCGGACACCGCCGCCACATACATTATACTTATTAACCCCTAATCTGCTGCCCCCAACATCGCCAACACCTAAATTATATTTATTAACAACTAATCTGCCGCCCCCAATGTCGCCGCCACTATATTAAATTTATTAACCCCTAAACTTAAATCTAACCCTAACACCCCCTAACTTAAATATAATTTAAATAAATCTAAATAAAATTACTTTCATTAACTACATTATTCCTATTTAAAACTAAATACTTACCTGTAAAATAAACCCTAAGCTAGCTGCAATAGAACTAATAGTTACATTGTAGCTATCTTAGGGTTTATTTTTATTTTACAGGCAAGTTTGTATTTATTTTAACTAGGTAGAATAGTTACTAAATAGTTATTAACTATTTACTAACTACCTATCTAAAATAAATACAAATTTACCTGTAAAATAAAACCTAACCTAAGTTACAATAACACCTAACCTTACACTATAATTAAATAAATTCCCTACATTAAATACAATTAAATACATACAATTAAATTAGCTAAATCACAAAATCCCCCACTAAATTACATAAAATAAAAAACAAATTACAAGATCTTTAAACTAATTACACCTAATCTAATAGCCCTATCAAAATAAAAAAAAAGCCCCCCCAAAATAAAAAAAAACCCTAGCCTAAACTAAACTACCAATAGCCCTTAAAAGGGCCTTCTGCGGGGCATTGCCCCAAAGAAATCAGCTCTTTTTCCTGTAAAAAAAACATACAAACACCCCCCCAACAGTAAAACCCACCACCCACACAACCAACCTCCCAAATAAAATACTAACTATAAAAAACCTAAGCTCCCCATTGCCCTGAAAAGGGCATTTGTATGGGCATTGCCCTTAAAAGGGCATTTAGCTCTATTGTGGCCCAAAGTCCCTAATCAAAAAAATAAACCCACCCAATACACCCTATAAATAAATCCTAACACTAACCTCCGAAGATTCACTTACCGGGAGAAGTCTTCATCCAAGCGGCAAGATGTCCTCAACAAAGCTGGCAGAAGTGGTCCTCCAGACAGGCAGAAGTGGTCCTCTAGACGGGCAGAAGTCTTCACCCAGACGGCATCTTCTATCTTCATCCTTCCGGCGCGGAGCGGGTACATCTTCAAGACATCCGGTGTGGAGCATCCTCTTCAAACAACGATTTCTTCGTAATGAATATCACTTTAAGTAACGTCATCCAAGATGGCGTCCCTTAGATTCTGATTGGCTGATAGAATTCTATCAGCCAATCGGAATTAAGGTAAAAAAAATCCTATTGGCTGATGCAATCAGCCAATAGGATTGAGCTTGCATTCTATTGGCTGATTGGAACAGCCAATAGAATGCAAGCTCAATCCTATTGGCTGATTGGATCAGCCAATAGGATTGAAGTTCAATCCTATTGTCTGATTGCATCAGCCAATAGGATTTTTTCTACCTTAATTCCGATTGGCTGATAGAATTCTATCAGCCAATCGGAATCTAAGGGACACCATCTTGGATGACGTCACTTAAAGTGATATTCATTACGAAGAAGAAGAGGATGCTCTGCGTCGGATGTCTTGAAGATAGACCCGCTCCGCGCCGGAAGGATGAAGATAGAAGATGCCGTCTGGATTAAGACTTCTGCCCGTCTGGAGGACCACTTCTTCCTGTCTGGAGGACCACTTCTGCCGGCTTCATTGAGGATATCTTGCCGCTTGGATGAAGACTTCTCCCAGTAAGTGAATCTTTCGGGGGTTAGTGTTAGGATTTTTTTAAGGGTGTATTGGGTGGGTTTATTTTTTATATTAGGGACTTTGGGCCGCAATAGAGCAAAATGCCCTTTTAAGGGCAATGCCCATACAAATGCCCTTTTCAGTGCAATGGGGAGCTTAGGTTTTTTAGTTAGTATTTTATTTGGGGGGTTGGTTGTGTGGGTGGTGGGTTTTACTGTTGGGGGGGTGTTTGTATGTTTTTTATAGGAAAAAGAGCTGATTTCTTTGGGGCAATGCCCCGCAAAAGGCCCTTTTAAGGGCTATTGGTAGTTTAGTTTAGGCTAGGGTTTTTTTTTTATTTTGGGGGGGCTTTTTTATTTTGATAGGGCTATTAGATTAGGTGTAATTAGTTTAAAGATCTTGTAATTTGTTTTTTATTTTCTGTAATTTAGTGGGGTTTTTTTTGTGATTTAGCTAATTTAATTTAATGTATTTAATTGTATTTAATGTAGGGAATTTATTTAATTATAGTGTAAGGTTAGGTGTTATTGTAACTTAGGTTAGGTTTTATTTTACAGGTAAATTTGTATTTATTTTAGCTAGGTAGTTTGTAAATAGTTAATAACTATTTAGTAACTATTCTACCTAGTTAAAACAAATACAAACTTGCCTGTAAAATAAAAATAAACCCTAAGCTAGATACAATGTAACTATTAGTTATATTATATCTAGCTTAGGGTTTATTTTACAGTTAAGTATTTAGTTTTAAATAGGAATAATGTAGTTAATTATAGTAATTTTATTTAGATTTATTTAAATTATATTTAAGTTAGGGGGTGTTAGGGTTAGGGTTAGACTTAGGTTTAGGGGTTAATAAATTTAATATAGTGGTGGCGACACTGGGGACGGCAGATTATGGGTTAATAAATGTAGGTAGGTGGCAGCGATGTTGAGGGTAGCAGATTAGAGGTTAATAAATATAATGTAGGTTGCGGCGATGTCTGGAGCGGAAGATTAGGGGTTAATAAGTATAATGTAGGTGGCGGCGATGTTAGAGGTAGCAGATTAGAGGTTATTATTATTTAACTAGTGTTTGCGAGGCGGGAGTGCGGCAGTTTAGGGGTTAATATGTTTATTATAGTGGCGGGGATGTCTGGAGCGGCAGATTAGGGGTTCAAATTTTTATTTTAGTGTTTGCGATGCGGAAGGGCCTCGGTTTAGGGGTTAATAGGTAGTTTATGGGTGTTAGTGTACTTTTTAGCACTTTAGTTATAAGTTTTATGCTACAGCATTGTAGTGTAAAACTCATAACTACTGACTTTAAAATGCGTTAGGAATCTTGACGGGGTAGCGTGTACCGCTCACTTTTTGGCCTCCCAGGACAGACTCATAATACTGGCGCTATGGAAGTCCCATAGAAAAAAGACTTTACGAAGTTTGCGTAAGTCGGTTTGCGGTAAGGCCAAAAAAGTGTGCGGTGTCCCTAAACCTGCAAGACTCGTAATACCAGCGGTAGTGAAAAAGCAGCGTTAGGACCTGTTAACGCTGCTTTTTCAGTTTAACGCAAAACTCGTAATCTAGCCGAAAGTGATTGTACTTAAACCCACAAGACACACACCGTTTGAAAGAGCAACTGCTCCAGGTCTCTCAGATTGGAAGGGTTCCTTTTCCCAACTGCTGTTTTGAGATCTCTCCACAGGTGCTCTATGGGATTGAGATCTGGACTCATTGCTGGCCAGTTCAGTACTTTCCAGCGCTTTGTCATTTCTGGGTGCATTTTGACGTGTGCTTTGGGTCATTGTCCTGCTGTAACACCCATGACCTCTGATGGAGACTAGTGATGTCCCGAACTGTTCGCCCGCGAACGGTTCACAGCGAACATAGCTTGTTCGCGTTCGCGGATGCGGGCGAACACATGGCGATGTTCGATCCGCCCCCTATGTGTCATCATTGAGGAAACTTTGACCCTGTATGTCACACCCTCTGACACATTAGAGCCAATCAAGATCAGACACTCCCTCACAGACCCTCCCAACCACTCGGAAGCCGCCATTTTAGACTCATAACGACCTTGCTTTCTTAGTGAGAGGACGTGTTGTGTTTGTGCTCCTGACATTATAGGGAAATACATAGCTAGGCTAGTGTATTTAGTGTCCACTACAGTCCAGAAGGACTCCACTCATCTCTGCTGCAAGGACAGCACCCCAAAAAGCCCTTTTTAGGGCTATATTTCGTGCCGTTTTTTTTTTTTTTTCGTATTTTTATTAGCATTTGCCTGGCTTTCAGCCTGTGTGTTTAAGGCTCACAGCATATGCTGTGATTACTGCCACCACTGATATCTCCCTAACAACATTAGTTTAAATTTAACTAACCAAAAATTTTAATTATTTTGCAAGTGTAATTTTTTTTCATTTTCTATCAGGCCTGTGTCACACAGCATATACTCTGGTTCATTGCTCTGTGCCAGCCACCAGTGTTAATATCCGTTTATAACATTATTTTAAATTTAAAAAAAAAATAATAAATAATTTTGCTAGTGTAATCTAATTACATTTTCTATCAGGCCTGTGTCTGTCAGGCTCACTCAGCATTAATATACCTCATTTTTTTCAGTCTTTTGGTTAATTGGTCTGTGCCAGGCAGCCACCACTCATATCTTCTTCACCTTAATTTAAATATAAAAAAAAAAAGTTTAAATTTTTTTGATAGTGTAATCTAATATCATTTTCTATCAGGCCTGTGTGTTTTGCTGACATACAGAGCCTACTGTGTTTACTTGCTGCCCTCCCTAGTCTATGAGCTACGACTCATATGTGTTTAACCTTTTTTTAATTTCCCCCCCAAAAAAATAATTTAAATCATTTTTCTAGTGTAATCTAATAGTATTTTCTATCAGGCGTGTGTGTATCTGACTTACAGAGCCTACTGTTTTTAATAGCTGCCCTTCCAAGGCTATCAGCCACGACTCATATGTATGTGCTTAACCTTTTTCTTAAAATTCCCAAAAAAAAGTATTTAAATCATTATGCTAGTGTAATCTAATTTTATTTTCTATCAGGCCTGTGTCTAACTGTCTATCTGACTTACACAGCATACTGTTGTTAATTGCTGCCCTACGTAGCAGCCAGCCAGTGCGACCACTCATATGTGCATTGCACTTCTTAACATAATTTTAATATTAAAATCTAAAATTTTTAAATATTTTGCTAGTGTAATCTAACTTAATTTTCTATCAGGCCTGTGTTTTTGTCACTTACACAGCATACTGTGTTAAATTGCTGCCCTACCTACCAGCCACGACTCATATCTGCCAGCCTGTGTGCCAGGCCCAACTAGCCAATTAGTGGCACCAATCATAATTCTTGTAACAGTATAAAAAAAATTAAAAATCATAATTTTTTGGACTGCAAATATTCAGTCTACTAGTGCCATTGAATTGCAGTTTCCTCCTGCCTGGCAGCCTGTGTGCCAGGCACAAACTAGCCAATTAGTGCCACCAATCCTAGTTGTTGTAAAAGTATTGTTAATCTTTAAAATTCCAAATTGATCGCTTGTGATTCATCAGTTTGCTCGTGCCATTGAATTGCACTTTCCTCCTGCTTGCCAGCGTGTTTTCCAGGCCCAACTAGCCAATTAGTGGCACCAATCATAATTCTTGTAACAGTATATAAAAAAATTACAAATCATAATTTTTTGTACTGCAAATATTCAGTCTCCTAGTGCCATTGAATTGCATTTTCCTCCTGCCTGGCAGCCTGTGTGCCAGGCCGACTTTCAAAATATTTACACCAATCATATTTGTTGTCACAGTATTCTTAATAATTAAAAATTAAAATTTTTGGTAATAGTTGTTCTGAATCCTCAGTTTGCTCATGCCATTGAATTGCACTTTCCTCCTGCCTTGCAGCCTGTGTGCTAGGCCCACCTAGCCAATTATTCCCAGCAATCATATTTCTTTTAACAGTATTGCAAAAATTGTCAATCATCACTTTTTTGACTGTCAGTATTCAGTCTCCTAGTGTCCTTGAATTGCATTTACCTCCTGCCTGCCAGCCTGTGTGCCAGGCCGTCTTGCCAACTATTTACACCAATCATATTTGTTGTCACAGTATTCTTAATAATTAAAAATTTAAATTTTTGGTAATTGTTGTTCTGAATCCTCAGTTTGCTCGTGCCATTGAATTGCACTTTCCTCCTGCCTTGCAGTCTGTGTGCCAGGCCCACCTACCCAATTATTCCCAGCATTCATATTTCTTTTAACAGTATTGCAAAAATTGTCAATCATCACTGTTTTGACTGTCAGTATTCAGTCTCCTAGTGTCCTTGAATTGCATTTACCTCCTGCCTGCCAGCCTGTGTGCCAGGCCGTCTTGCTAACTATTTACACCAATCATAATTGTTGTCACAGTATTGTTACTAATTAAAATTAAAAAAAATTTGATTGTTGTTCTTAATCCTCAGTTTGCTCGTGCCATTGAATTGCACTTTTCTCCTGCCTGCCAGCCTGTGTGCCAGGCCGACTTTCAAAATATTTACACCAATCATATATGTTGTCACAGTATTCTTAATAATTAAAAATTAAAATTTTTGGTAATTGTTGTTCTGAATCCTCAGTTTGCTCGTGCCATTGAATTGCACTTTCCTCCTGCCTTGCAGCCTGTGTGCCAGGCCCACTTAGCCAATTATTCCCAGCAATCATATTTCTTTTAACAGTATTGCAAAAATTGTCAATCATCACTTTTTTGACTGTCAGTATTCAGTCTCCTAGTGTCCTTGAATTGCATTTACCTCCTGCCTGCCAGCCTGTGTGCCAGGCCGTCTTGCCAACTATTTACACCAATCATAATTGTTGTCACAGTATTGTTACTAATTAAAATTAAAAAATTTTTTGATTGTTGTTCTTAATCCTCAGTTTGCTCGTGCCATTGAATTGCACTTTTCTCCTGCCTGCCAGCCTGTGTGCCAGGCCTACTTTCAAAATATTTACACCAATCATATTTGTTGTCACAGTATTCTTAATAATTAAAAATTAAAATTCTTGGTAATTGTTGTTCTGAATCCTCAGTTTGCTCGTGCCATTGAATTGCACTTTCCTCCTGCCTTGCAGCCTGTGTGCCAGGCCCACCTAGCCAATTATTCCCAGCAATCATATTTCTTTTAACAGTATTGCAAAAATTGTCAATCATCACTGTTTTGACTGTCAATCTGTAGTCTACTAGTTCCCTTGAATTGCATTTTCCTCCTGCCTGCCTGCCTGTGTGCCAGTCCCAACTAGCCAATTAGTGCCACCAATCATATTTATTGTAACAGGATTGGAATTTTTGTTAATCATAACTGTTTTGACTGTGATTCTTCAGTCTCCTAGTGCCATTGAATTGCAGTTTCCTTTCTCCCAGCGTGTGTGCCAGACAGGCCCATTTGCCAACTAGTGCCAACAATCATATTTGTTGTCACAGTACTTTTAATATTTTAAAAAATTAACAATTTGTGATTTTTAAAACATCTGTCTTTTTTGTTGTTGTCAGTCTCACAGTGTATACTGTGCCCACTTGCACAGTGCCACCACTCATATAATTGGTGTAATAGTATTGTTAGTGTCCATTTAAAAAAAAATGACAGGCAGAGGCAGGCCACCCCGCAGGTTCCGTGGTCGTGGTTGTGGTGCTGTGATTCCTTAAGACCAGAGCATTCCAAACTTTTCATGTTGGTGACGCACTTTTTAGACCTACATCATTTTGCGACACAGTAATTCAGTTGGAGTAGCAAACAGGAGGTTAAACTAACTTGTTTTAAGAGATACGGACACATACATAAATTATATAATAACAAAATGTATTTACAAGTAACAGTATGTATGTGCAAGAATTAAACAAAAAGTTTAATAACACCAATAGCTACTTACTATTTTAATGGGATGTATGAGGTTGATCAGATGAACACAGTTTCTGAATATTTGGTGGAATATTAGATAAAGACACTTGCATTTCATCATCAAGCATTGTTAAGCTTCCACTTCTTATCCATATATCAAGAGCAGGAGCAGCAATGCACTACTGGGAGTTAGTTGCAAAAAAAAACCCCAATGACTTCAGCTCATCATTTAAGCTGCCGCCCTCAGAGCTCGGTGAGTCCGATTGACTACTGCCCGTGATGCATACACACTGCTGTCCCACTCACTGACTATACATGCAGTCATGAGCCAATTAAGGAGACTACACGTGCAGTCAGGAGCCAATGGGAATAGTTTCAGTCCCCACTGAGCTGCGCCAATAGGTTAAGATGATCTGTGACCCACTAGGTATCAATCACGTGTCAACCATGTGATATTCGTAGCAGGTAGGCGGAAAGTCAGAGACCCAAAAAAAAAATTTTTTTTTAAAAATGTGTGCTGAAGCAGGGACACACCTACACACTGCTGCCGACACACTAGTGTGTCCCGACACACAGTTTGGAAAGCACTGCTTTAGACCCTACAAATATGCACATTGTTCAGACGCCGGGTGCCAGGGGGGATGCGAAAAGTTCTGAGGAGGACCTAGTTGAATGGCTAACACAGGACACCCAATCTTCTTCAGCTTCCGCTGCTAGTCCTCGTAACCTTGACGCACCATCTACGTCCAGCTGTGCTTTGGGCAGGTCTCAAGTGACCAGTGCCACTCGCCCGCCTGTCGCCACCACCAACACTAGCACCACAGCCACTTCACTTGATCTGTCACAGGAGTTATTGACACATCAGTTGGAAGAAATGAGTGATGCGCAACCATCATTGACAGAGGATGTAGATAATAGTGATCAGTCTCAGTCAGGCAGCATTACCGACATGGAGGTACGGTGTGAGGATGATGAAGTTGTACCCGCTGCTGCTTCCTTTCTTGATGTGTCAGATACAAGTGAAGCGGTTGATGATGATGTGTCGATGGATGTCACGTGGGTGCCTGCTAGAAGAGAAGAAGAAGAGGGGGAAAGTTCAGATGGGGAGACAGAGAGGAGGAGGAGGAGGAGGAGGAGGAGACGATTTGGAAGCATGGGGAGGTCGTCTCAAGGAGCTAAGCCAGACAGCACGCCGACGCCCATCAACGCATGCTGTTGCCACCACCAGAATGCCGTCATCGCAGAGCTCAGCAGTGTGGCATTTTTTTTGTGTGTCTGCCTCTGACAACAGCGATGCCATTTGCAACCTGTGCCAAAAGAAAATGAGTCGTGGGAACTCCAACAGCCACCTAGGTACAACTGCTTTGCGAAGGCACATGGTCTCCCATCACAAAGGCCGATGGGAAGAACACATGAGTAGAAGCAGCACACAAAGTGAAAGCCGCCCTCCTCCTCCTGCTCCAGCATCTTCAGCCACGTCAACCAGTGCTGTCCTCCTTGCCCCCTCTCAACCATCCTCCACTCAGTCTCTCTTACGTAGCAGTTCCTGGTCATATGCCCACAGTCAGGTGTCTGTCAAGGACATGTTTGAGCGTAAGAAGCCAATTTCTCAAAGTCACCCACTTGCCCAGCATCTGACAGCTGGCTTGTCTGAACTCTTAGCCCGCCAGCTTTTACCATACAAGCTGGTGGAGTCTGATGCTTTAAAAAAATTTGTATCTATTGGGACACCGCAGTGGAAGGTACCTGGCAGAAATTTCTTTTCACAAAAGGCAATCCCAAACCTGTACTCTGTTGTGAGAAAGGAAGTTATGGCATGTCTGGCACACAGCGTTGGGGCAAGGGTCCATATGACCACGGATAGCTGGTCTGCAAAGCATGGTCAGGGCAGGTATATCACCTACACTGCGCATTGGGTAAACCTGCTGACTTCTGACAAGCATGGAATGCGTGGCTCTGCAGAAGAGTTGGTGACACCGCCACGACTTGCAGGCAGGCCTGCTGCTACCTCCTCTACTCCTCCTACTCCATCCTCTTCCATAACCTCTTCCTCGGCTGAGTCCTCTTCAACTTCTGCATCTTGCTCCACATCTATGGCACCCCCCAGCTCCCCAGGTACTATGCTACATCCCGGGTACGGCAGTGTCACGCCGTCTTGGGGTTGACTTGCCTGAAAGCGGAGAGTCACACCGCACCAGCACTCCTGACCGCCCTGAACGCACAGGTGGATCAGTGGCTGACTCCGCACCAACTGGAGATTGGCAAGGTTGTTTCTGACAATGGAAGTAATTTGGTGGCGGCATTGAAATTGGGCAAGTTGACACATGTGCCGTGCATGGCACATGTGTGTAATCTAATTGTACAATGATTTGTCCATAAGTACCCAGGCTTACAGGACGTCCTGAAGCAGGCCAGGAAGGTGTGTGGCCATTTCAGGCGTTCCTACACGGCCATGGCGCACTTGTCCGATATCCAGCGTCGAAACAACCTGCCAGTGAGGCGCTTGATTTGCGACAGCCCGACACAGTGGAATTCAACACTCCTAATGTTTGACCGCCTGCTCCAACAAGAAAAAGCTGTTAATGAGTATTTGTATGACCGGGGTGCTAGGCCAGCCTCTGGGGAGCTGGGGATATTTTTGCCAAATTACTGGACGCTCATGCGCAATGCCTGTAGGCTCATGCGTCCTTTTGAGGAGGTGACAAACCTTGTCAGTCGCACCGAAGGCACCATCAGCGACATCATACCATTTGTTTTCTTCCTGGAGCGTGCCCTGCGAAGAGTGCTGGATCAGGCAGTAGATGAGCGTGAAGAGGAAGAGTTGTGGTGTCCATCACCCCCACAAACAGCCTTATCAGCATCGCTTGCTGGACCTGCGGCAATGCAGGAAGAGGATTGTGAGGAAGAGGAGTCAGAAGAGGAATGTGGCTTTGAGGAGGAGGAGGAGGAAGACAGAGCACAACAGGCATCCCAGGGTGCTCGTTGTTGTCACCTCTCTGGTACCCGTGGTGTTGTACGTGGCTGGGGGGAAGAAGATACCCTCAGTGAGATCAGTGAGGACGAGGAGCGGGACATGATTAGCTCGGCATCCAACCTTGTTCAAATGGGTTCTTTCATGCTGTCGTGCCTGTTGAGGGACCCTCATATAAAAAAGCTGAAGGAGAACGACCTGTACTGGGCGTCCACGCTCCTCTACCACCTGGTTTAAGCATAAAGTGCCTGAAATGTTACCAAATTCCCGCAAGTCGGAAAGGATGGAGCATTTTAAGAATAAATTAAAAACTATGCTTTACACAGCGTATAAGGGTGATGTCACAGCACCACGGGAATGTAACAGGGGAAGAGATGAAATTAATCCTCCTCCTCCCACGACCACGGCGGCAAGGACAGGACGCTTTCCTGACGTCTTGTTGATGGAGGACATGCGTACCTTTTTAACTCCCATGCATCATCAGAGCCTTTCGGGATCCAGCCTTAGAGAAAGACTCAACCGACAGGTAGCAGACTACCTAGCTTTAACTGCGTATCTCGACACTCTCAGGAGCGATGGACCCCTTGACTACTGGGTGTGCAGGCTTGACTTGTGGCCTGAGCTATCCCAATTTGCAATGGAACTTCTGGCCTGCCCCGCTTCAAGTGTCCTGTCCGAAAGGACTTTCAGTGCAGCAGGAGGTTTTGTCACTGAGAAGAGAAGTCGCCTAGGTCAAAAAAGCCTTGACTATCTCACTTTTATAAAAATGAATGAGGGATGGATCCCAAAGGGACTGACATTGGGCGATACATTTGAATAAAAAACGCCTGATGATGAGATGAGCTAGCTTGGGCTACAACTGGTACACAGGCTGGCCTTTTTTTTGTTTTGTTATAAAGATGGAGGACTTGCTTGACTTATCCGCCAACAACTAGTGTTCAAGCCACAAGCTTTTAGGGCACTTTATAAATGTTTTACAAACATCAATTTTTCTGGCCTCTGCTACAGCAGTTGCTACAACAATACCCAAATTTTTCAGTCATTTGTACATTCCTAATTTTTCTGGCCTCTGCTGCTGCTCTGTGGGTACAAAACTCAAATAAAAAAAATAAGGCACATAACAGTGATTAAACTGTTACGAATAGTACAACTTAGCACACCACTCATATCTGGTGGACCATTAAATTGAACGCGCATTGCCACAAATTTGAAGGAGGAGGACCGACCAAGCATCTTTATCCATCTCTTGGTTGCTCTAAATTATCTCCGTGTTCCATCTATGCCATACCTGTACTCTATTGTGCAAAAGGGTGGCATATGTGGTGTTTCATGCTGTTGTGCCTGTTGTGGGTCGTGGCCCATGGTATAAAAAGGCTGAAGGAGAACGACCTGTAATGGGTGCCCCAGCAAATTTTTAGAAAAATGTTCCCGGTTCCTCTCAATTATCTCCGGGTTTCTAAAATGGATGCCATACCTGTACTCGCTTGTGCAAAAGGATGGCATATGTGGTGGTGTTTCCTGCAGTTGTTTCTGTTGAGGGTGCTGGACCCTCTTATAAAAAGGCTGAAGGAGAACGACCTGGAGTGGGTGTCCAAGCATGGTTTTTTGGGCAATTTCACGTTTCCAAACAATTATCTCTGGGTTTCTAAAATCAATGCCGTACCAGTACTCTATTGTTCAAACGGATGCCATATGTTCTCTTTCCTGCTGGTGTTTTGTTTGAGGGTCCTGGACCCTCTTATAAAAAGGCCTAAGGAGAAAGAAGTGTACTGGGTGTCCAATCAATGTTTTTTTCTATTTCCCTGTTCATATAAATTATCTCAGGGATTCTAAAATCAATTCCTTAACTGTAATCAATTGTTCAAAAGGATGCCATATGTCCTCTTTCCTGCTGTCGTTTCTGTTGAGGGTCCGGGACCCTCTTATAAAAATGCCTAAGGATAAAGAAGTGTACTGGTTGTCCAATCATTTTTTTTTTCTATTTCCCTGTTCATATAAATTATCTCAGGGATTCTAAAATCAATGCCTTAACTGTAATCAATTGTTCAAAAGGATGCCATATGTCCTCTTTCATGCTGTTGTTTCTGTTGAGGCTCCGGGACCCTCTTATAAAAAGGCCTAAGGAGAAAGAAGTGTACTGGGTGTCCAATCAATGTTTTTTTTTATTTCACAGTTGCAAAAAAATTATCTATGGGTTTATAAAATCAATGCCTTACCTGTCATCTATTGTTCAAAAGGATGCCATATGTCCTCTTTACTGCTGTCGTTTCTGTTGAGAGTCTGGGACCCTCTTATAAAAAGGCCTAAGGATAAAGAAGTGTACTGGGTGTCCAATGAATGTTTTTTTCTATTTCCCATTTACCAAAAATTATCTCTGGGTTTCTAAAATCAATGATGTACCTGTACTCTATTGTTCAAAAGGATGCCATATGTCCTCTTTCCTGCTGTTGTTTTTGTTGAGGGTCCGGAACACTCTTCTAAAAAGGCCAAAGGAGAACGACCTGTACTGTACTGGGTGTCCAATCCTGTTTTTGTTTTCAATTTCACGGTTCATAATAAATATCGCTGTGTAACTAAAATCAATGCCATACCTGTACTCTATTGTTCAAAAGGATGGCATATGTGGTGTTTCATTCTGTTGTGGCTGTTGAGGGTCGTGGCCGTGGGACAGCGTATAAAACGGCTGAAGGAGAACGACCTGTACTGCCTTGCTGCTCCTTTTAGGCAGGCCAGCTCTTTGCATACATGCCCACAGACTCTGTAACGCATGCCTCTTTTAGGGAGAGGTGCAGCCATAATGCAGGATCAGAACCTCTGCCTGCAACTGTTATACTCGATTTTGCGAAAGGAAGTAACCTTACCATGGTTCCCTGCACGCACGTATTGTTGTTATATTTTCGTGAGGGTAATCATGATGGCCATGTAGACCACCCCCGAGAGGCATGGAAGTAAGGGATGAGATGAAAGTGCTAAGAATAGTACAACTTGAAAACAAAGAGTTAGCCATGGGTGTTAGTGCAAGACCGCTTGGCTTTTTTTGGACTTTGGGTGCGGCTAATCATGCAGGCCATATAGAGCTGCCACCATTCGGTGTGGTATCATCTATTAAACTAATAAGAACAGAACTACCAAAATACAGCCAATGAAGGGCCTTATGAAGACTGAGCCAAGGTTGTATTGTAGTATTTGGTTTGGATAATCATGATGGCCATGTAGACCACCACGAGAGTCCTGGAAGTAACAGGGATGACATGAAAGTGCTAAGAATAGTACTACTTGAAACAACCGAGTTAGCCATGGGTGTTAATCCAAGACCTCTTGGCTTTATTTTTGTTTTGGGTGCGGCTAATCATGCAGGCCATATAGAGCTGCCACCATTTGGTGTTGTATCAGCTATTAAACTAATAAGAACAGTACTACCAAAATACAGCCAATGAAGGGCCTTATGAAGACTGAGCCAAGGTTGGATTGTAGTATTTGGTTAGGCTAATCATGATGGCCATGTAGACCACCACCGAGAGTCCTGGAAGTAACAGGGATGATGAGATGAAAGTGCGAAGAATAGTACTACTTGAAACAACCGAGTTAGCCATGGGTGTTAATCCAAGACCGCTTGGCTTTATTTTGGTTTGGGTGTGGCTAATCATGCAGGCCATATAGAGCTGCCACCATTCGGTGTTGTATCAGGTATTAAAATAATAAGAACAGTACTACCAAAATACAGCCAATGAAGGGCCTATGAAGACTGAGCAAAGGTTGGATTGTAGTATTTTGTTAGGCTAATCATGATGGCCATGTAGACCACCCCCAAGAGGCCTGAAAGTAACAGGGATGAAAGTGCTAAGAATAGTACTAATTGAAACAACCAAGTTAGCCATGGGTGTTAGTCTAAGACCGCTTGGCTTTTTTTGGGTTTGGGTGCGGCTAATCATGAAGGCCAGATAGACCTGCCACCATTCAGTGTTGTAACAGGTATTAAACTGCTAAGAACAGTACTACTTAACATAACCTAGTTAGTTACCATGGGTCCCAGAGCATATGTTTTGTTATTATATTTTGTAAGGGTAATCATGCAGGCCATATAGAACTCCACCAATAGGGTGAGTAACAGGTATTGAAATGCTAAGAACAGTACTACTTAACACAAAGTTACCATGGGTCCCAGAGCATATGTCTGATTATTATATTTTGTTAGGATAATCATGCAGGCCATATAGACCTCCCCTGATAGGGTGAGTAACAGGTATTAAAATGCTAAGAAGAGTAATACTTAACACAACCTAGTTACCATGGGTCCCAGACCGCATGTTTTGTTATTATATTTTGTAAGGGTAATCATGCAGGCCATATAGACCTCCCCTAACAGGTATTCAAATGCAAAGGAAATTACTACTTAACACAAACTAGTTACCATGGGTCCCAGACCGCATTTTTTGTTATTATATTTTGTAAGGGTAATCATGCAGGCCATATAGACCGCCACCAATAGGTTGAGTAACAGCTATTAAAATGCTAAGGACATTACTACTTAACACAACATAGTTACCATGGGTCCAAGACCCAGAGCAGATGTCTTATTATTATATTTTGTATGGGTAATCATCCAGGCCGTATAGACCTCCCCAAATAGGGGGAGTTACAGAGATTAAAGTGCTAAGAATGGTACTACTTAAAACACAACCTAGTTAACATGGGTCCCAGACCGCATGTCTTATTATTATATTTTTTCAGGGTAATCAGGCAGGCCATATAGACCTCCCCCGATAGGGGGGGTAACAGGGATTAAAGTGCTAAGAAAAGTACTAATTAACACAAGCTAGTTACCATGGGTCCAACACCGTGTGTCTTGTTGTTATACTTTGTCAGGGTGATCATGCAGGCCATATAGACCGCCCTTGATAGGGGGAGTAACAGGGATTACAGTTCTAAGAATAGTACTACTTAAACACAACCTAGTTACCATGGGTCCCAGACCAGATGTTTTCTTATTATACTTTGTCAGGCTAATCATGCAGGCCATATAGAACTCCAACAAAAGGGTGGGTAAGAGGGATTCAAGTGATAAGAAAAGTTTTACTTAACACAACAAAATTACCATGGGTCCCAGACCGCGTGTCTTGTTGTTATACTTTGTCAGGGTAATCATAACAGCCATATAGACCTCTACCAATAGGGGGAGTTACAGGGCTGAAAGTGCGAAGAATAGTACTACTTAACACAACCTAGTTGGGTGCAAGACCGCATGTTTAATTATTAGACTTTATCAGGGTAATTATATATCTAAAAAATCTATCTATTTTTCTTCTTTCGATTCTATCTACGGTAACTATCAATCTATGTATATCTATCTATCCTATCGATCGATCTATCTTCTGTCCGGACTGTTTTGAGACAGCCACTTGTGTTTCTGACAAATTTGAAGTAGGAGGACAGAACAATCATCTTCTTCCATCTCCCGGTTCCAAAAATGAAGGCCATATAGACCTCAACCGATAGGGGGAGTAACAGGTTGTAGTAAAATGTTAAGAATAGTACTACTTTACACACCACGGGTCACAGACCACATGTCTTATTGTTATACTCTGTCAGGGAAATTATATATATTTCAAATCGATTTATTTATATATCAAATCGATCGAACTATCAAACGTATCGATCAAATGTAGATTGCATCTTTTGATCAATGTAATTCGTATCTATAAAATGTATATTACATATTTTGGTTGATGTCATTCGTATCTATAAAATGTATATTGCATCTTTGATTCAATAACATTCGTATCTATCAAATGTATATTGCATCTATTGATCGATGTAATTCGTATCTATCAAATGTATATTGCATCTATTGAGCTATGTACAGTGTATCGATCATATGTATATTGCATCGATTGAGCTATGTAATCTATGTATCTATCTATCAAATCTACCTATCTCGTGGTTCTGCAAGTGGACTGTTTGCGGTTGATTGCAGTGCGTTACACTTGGAGTTTGCTCTGTCACTGTGATGCAGCCGTAACCCTTACACTACCTGATAGATACAACATCATTACTGATGTTTTAAAGCACGTTATTGCAAACAATTTGGGAATGTTAGGTGATTTAGGCCCTTTATGGGTTAAAAGCAGACTCTGCATAAACTATGTAATTTTACATGGGAGTTTTGCCAGGGATCCCCCTCCAGCATGCCACAGTCCCGGTGTTAGTAACCTTGAAACAACTTTTCCATCACTATTGTGGCCAGAAAGAGTCCTTGTAGGTTTTAAAGTTCGCCTGCCTATTGAATTCAATGGCGGTTCGCGCGGTTCACGGATTCGCGAACAATACCGGAAGTTCGAGTCCGCCGTTCGCTAACCGAAAATTTTAAGTTTGCGAAATCACTAATGGAGACCCAACTTTCTGACACTGGGCCCTACCTTGCATTATAGAATTCTTTGGTAGTCTTCAGATTATGCAATGCACACAGTCAAGACATCCAGTGCCTAAAGCCGCAAAGCAACCCCAAAACATCAGTTAACCTCCA
Source organism: Bombina bombina (assembly GCF_027579735.1). Lineage (NCBI taxonomy): Eukaryota > Metazoa > Chordata > Amphibia > Anura > Bombinatoridae > Bombina > Bombina bombina. The sequence goes on along the minus strand of NC_069499.1, from coordinate 983,303,962 downwards.
CCATGTTTGACTGTAGGGACTGTATTCATTTCTTTAACCCCTTAGTGACCAGACCATTTTTCAATTTTCTTACCCTTAAGGACCAGGGCTATATTTACATTTTTGCGGTGTTTGTGTTTAGCTGTAATTTTCCTCTTACTCATTTACTGTACCCACACATATTATATGCCGTTTTTCTCATCATTAAATGGAATTTCTAAATATACCATTATTTTTATCATATCATATAATTTATTATAAAATTTTTATAAAATATGATGAAAAAATGGAAAAAAACACACTTTTTCTAACTTTGACCCCCAAAATCTGTTCACATCTACAACCACCAAAAAACATATAAATAGTTTTTAAATCTTGTCCTGAGTTTAGAAATGTTTACATGTTCTTTGTATTTTTTGCAAGTTATAGGGCAATAAGCACAAGTAGCACTTTGCTATTTCCAAACCATTTTATTTTTTCAAAATTAGCGATAGTTACATTGTAACACTGATATCTGTCAGGTATTCCTGAATAACCCTTCACACCCACACACATATATATATAGTAGACAACCCAAAGTATTGATCTAGGCCCATTTTGGTATATTTCATGCCACCATTACATCGCCAAATGCGATCAAATTAAAAAAAAAATCGTTAACTTTTTCACAAACTTTAGGTTTCTCACTGAAATTATTTACAAACAGCTTGTGGAATTATGGCACAAATGGTTGTAAATGCTTCTCTGGGATCCCCTTTGCTCAGAAATAGCAGACATATATGACTTTGGCGTTGCTTCTTGGTAATTAGAAGGCCGCTAAATGCCGCTGTGCACCACACTTGTATTATGCCCAGCAATTAAGGGATTAATTAGGTAGCTTGTAGGGTTAATTTTAGCTTTAGTGTAGAGATCAGCCTCCCACCTGATACATCCCACCCCCTGATCCCTCCCTGAACCCCCTCAAACAACTCTCTTCCCTCTCTTACCTCACAATTGTCACTGCCATCTTAAGGTACCGGCAGAAAGTCTGCCAGTACTAAAATAAAAGGCATTTGTTTAAAATATATATTGATTCTGCAGTGTTGGATTCCCATTTAGCCCCCAACCTCCCTGATCCCCCTCATACAGCTCTCTAAACCTCCCCCCTCTACCTATTTGCCGCCATCTTTGGTACTTAACAATTTTTCTGTAGTGTAGCTGCCCACCCTCAATACCACCACCCTCCCAGAACCTTTGCCCAACATTTATTTCCCCCTCCCCCTCCCTCCTTCCCATACATTTTGCCAGGCATTATTGTGAATGTTGAGCGCACGTAACATATCTATACCTATATATAATCATGTATGTATGTATGTATGTATATATATATATATATATATATATATATATATATATATATATATATATATATATATATATAGGTATAGATATATATTGTACCGAAATACCATCAGATATATGTAGACATATGCATTTATGAATAAATAGAAAATATTCTGCTATATGCAGAACATTAGCGCTGTGGAATCTGTTGGCGATCCTCAAATAACTGATAATAATACTAATAATTGGAATGTAAAATATTTATATTTTCATGTTGGGTTAACACACTTGAGAATATGCAATCTTGTTTGCGCTCTAGTAGCGTGTTAGGTTCAGCTTTTTACAAATGTCAGGTTAGCGAGTTAAAAAACAGTTTACTTTCAACTCATAATATGAGCGCAACCTGATGCGTCAAAAAGCTTACTACTAATGCAGCTAACGCTTGAGCGGAAGCATTAAATACCACTCCACTTGTAACCTAGCACTTTATATGAAATATACCTAGTTGAAAATACTCTGAAAATTCTAAAGAGGACTGTAATGCATTTCTATGCAAAGTGTAACTTCATTTAATGGCAGGCATGAAGTTAAAGCAACTTGTATGTTGCTAAACATTTTCTTTTGTGAGCATATAAGGATATATTAAAAGAAACACTTTGTGAGGATCATAAGCCCCCCAACAAAATGAATACTTGATATTTCTGGATGAACGTTAGTTGCAGCCTAGTGTAAATAATATGCATTTGGGGGAAATGTCTATTTGTCTTATTATTTACTGTACTCTCTATTGGGGCAGCGAGGGCAGTGCCCCTCTAAATAGCTCCAAGTTACCTACTATTATTAGTATTATTTATTTCTTACTGTTAGGGTGTGAGTATAGAGTAAAGGGTGCGGTGCTCCTAACAGCCTAGTAAGGAATCCTCCCGGGACTGGAATGATATGTCACTGTAGGCATGTTTGTGTTCATTTTCTGTTCATAGCTTACATGAAGTGAAGGTTAGAGTGTAGCTCTTTTCATTCAACAAGATTACAAGTTTTGCGCTATACCGGGTGCGTAAATAACGCAAAAAATTAGCGTTATTGCACTTTCCATAGCGCTGCCATTACAAGTTACTGAAAAACCTTCTCTTGTTGTGCTGTATGGTGCGATAAGCTCCATACCGCACAAAACCCAAGGCCTGACTTTACGTGCTCGAGCGCGCTTTCCCCCATAGGCATCAATGGGGAGAAAGTGTTAGAAAGAAACTAACACCTGCGATCGCGGAATGGCGATCGCCGGAATGCAACCCCATTGATGTCTATGGGGAAAAGAGAGTTATGTTTACACCTAATACCCTAACATAAACCCCTGGTATATACACCCCTAATCCACTGCTCCCTGACATCGCCGACACTAAATAAACCTATTAACCCATAAACCGCCGGCCCCCCACATCACTACTAATAAAATAAACCTATTAACCCCTAAACCGCCGCCCCCACATTGCTACTAATAAAATAAACCTATTAACCCCTAAACCACCGGCCCCCCACATCGCTACTAATAAAATAAACTTATTAGCCCCAAACTGCCATCCCCCTACATCGCTACTAATAAAATAAACCTATTAACCTCTAAACCGCTGGCCCCCACATCACAACACACTAAATTAAACTATTAACCCTTAAACCTAACACCCCCTCATTTTAAATAAAATTTACAAAATAAACTATAAAGTAACCTAACAGTACTATATTAAAATAAAAAAACCTTAGTCTAAAATCTTAAGCTACCCATTGCCCCTAAAGGGACATTTGTATGGGCATTGCCCTTAGAAGGGCATTCAGCTCTTTTAATTACTTTAAAAAGAAACACCCAAATAGAACACTAACACTAACCCCAGAAAATCTACTCACAGTTTCTGAAGTCCGGACATCCATCTTCATCCAGGCTGCGAGAAGTCTTCATCCAGGTGGGGACATCTTCATCCATCACGGGGCATCTCCTATCTTGGTGGCGAGAAGCTGTGGAGGCGCGGAGCATCATCGCCGGCAGTGCTGACATCCAGCTTGGAGGATCCTCCTCATACAATCACTGCCGTACACTGAAGCTTGAATGCAAGGTACCCGTTTAAAAATGTGGTACTGTCAGGGTGCCAGGAATCAGACTGAGACAAGAAGTGCAAAAATAATCACACCTTTATTAATAGCAAAAAATAATAAAGTCCACAAGTCAAATAACAAGCCAGGAGTCAAAACCAGAGCTGGTAGTCAGCCGAGCCGTCAGGAGCCAAAGCGAATAGTCAGACTAGCCGGAATCAGGAACAAGGAAAACAGCAGAGTCAGGAACAAGCCAGGGATCAGGAACCAGGAAGGAAGTCAGGCAGCCAGGTAATACACAGGAACTCTCACAAATAGGTCTGAGATAACGCAAAGGCAAAGCATACTGAACAGAGGCCCTTTAAATAATAAATGATGACATCACAATTCTGAGACTGCATCCTGTCTCACAGGGATGATGCACACCAGTCTGGCCATAAAAGGAAGTGCAGGAAATGAGCAGCATCCCCCACAATGCACCATAGTCAGGAAGAGAGGTGAGTAAAATGGCTGCCAAACAAAACAGGGAAAACCCTGACAGTACCCTCCCCTCAACGACCCCTCCCCCGCGGGAGGACAAAAGGCTTATTGGGGAAACGGGCATGGAAGGCACGGAGGAGGGCGGGAGCATGAACATCAGAGGAGGGAACCCAAGAACGCTCCTCCGGACCGTAGCCCCTCCAGTGAACCAAATACTGTACACGGCCCCTGGACATACTAGAGTCAATAATGCTGTTGACCTCATACTCCTCATAGTTGTCAACAAAGATAGGACGGGGACAAGGCAACACAGTGGTAAACCGATTACAGACCAATGGTTTCAAGAGGGAGACATGAAAAACATTGGAGATGCGCATAGCAGGAGGAAGTTTAAGAGCGTAGGCCACAGGATTAACCCGTCGGAGTATTCGAAAAGGACCAACATAACGGGGAACCAATTTATTGGAAGGCACACGAAGGTTCAAGTTGCGGGAGGACATCCAAACTCTCTCACCAACCTGGTAGGAAGGTGCGGGCAGACGCCTACGATCAGCCTGGAACTTTTGGCGCTGCATAGAACGATGATGGCAATCCTGAATCTGCACCCACGTGGAACGGAGTTGCCGGAGATGCTCCTCCAAAGCTGGAATACACTGAGACATGAATGAATCGGGCAACAAGGATGGTTGAAACCCATAATTCACCATGAACGGGGATAACTTGGAGGAAGCATTAATAGCACTATTACGAGCAAACTCGGCCCAAGGTAACAGTTCAGACCAATTATTGTGGTGATCTGAGACATAGCAACGGAGGAATTGTTCCAGAGCTTGATTAGACCGTTCCGCAGCCCCATTGGATTGAGGGTGATATGCAGAGGAAAAAGAAAGCTGGATCCCCATTTCAGCACAAAAGGAACACCAAAATCTGGAGACAAACTGGCTACCCCGGTCCGACACTATCTCCTTGGGTAACCCATGTAAACGGAAGACCTCCCGGGCAAAAATTGAAGCAAGCTCCTGAGTGGTAGGCAGCTTAATCAAGGGAATGCAATGTGACATTTTAGAAAAACGGTCAACCACCATAAGGAGAACGGTATTGCCATTGGAAACAGGGAGCTCGACAATGAAGTCCATGGAAAAAAGTGTCCAAGGACGTTCACCATTAGCAATAGGTTGAAGAAGACACACAGGAAGACGTTGAGGAGTCTTATTCTGTGCACAAACTGAGCAGGAGGCAACAAACGCAGCAACATCAGAACAAAGACCTGGCCACCAGAATTGTCGAGTGACAGACAGACCAAATCATTTGGTTCTTGTCTGCGTGACCTGCGGCTTTAGGATAGTGGTAAGTGTGCAAAAGTTTAGTTCGAAGATTCTCAGGAACAAAACACTTACCACTAGGTTTCTCAGGAGGTGCATTGATTTGTGCAGCCAGAATCTCCTCCCCCAAGGGAGAAGTCAAATTAGTATGTATGGTAGCAAAAATATGGTCAGTAGGTATAACAGGAGTAGGTACAGACTCCTCCTTGGACAGAGGTGAAAATTGTCAAGAGAGGGCATCAGCCCTAACATTCTTACTACCAGGCAGGTAGGAGACCACATAATTAAACCGAGACAAAAATAGCGCCCATCTGGCCTGTCGGGGCGACAAACGTTTTGCTTCAGATAGATAAGTTAAATTCTTGTGGTCAGTAAGAATGAGCACTGGCACGCTAGTACCCTTGAGAAGATGCCTCCATTCCTTGAGTGCCAAAATTATGGCAGTAATTCCCTGTTGCCAATTTCATAATTGCACTCCGCTGGAGACAATTTCTTAGAGAAGAAACCACACGGATGCAAGGAACTGTCAGGCATAGGACGTTGAGACAAGAGGGCACCTACTACAGTCTCAGACGCATCGACCTCAAGAACGAAAGGCAGGACAGGGTTAGGATGAGCCAGAACTGGAGCGGCAGCAAAGACAGTCTTAAGACTATCAAAGGCCTTAATGGCAGTAGGTGACCAATGGAGTGGATCATTCTCTTTACGGGTCATGTCTGTGATAGGTTTGACCAAGGTTTTTAATAAACTTTCTATAGTAATTGGCGAACCCCAAAAAACGTTGAATAGACCGAAGACCAACTGGGCGAGGCCACTGCAGATAACTTGTCAGGATCCATGGAGAACCCTGCAACGGAGATAACATAACCTAGGAAGGTTACTTGAGTCTGATGGAACTCACATTTCTCGAGTTTACAAAACAGGCCGTTCTCACGTAGTCTCTGAAGAACCCGTGTAACATCAGAACGATGAGCCTCAAGTGTGGGTGAGTGTATGAGGATGTCGTCTAAGTACACCACAACACACTGTTGCAACATATCTCGTAGGACATCATTAATAAATTCCTGAAAAACAGCAGGAGCATTACATAGGCCAAAGGGCATTACAAGATACTCATAATGCCCGCTCCTGGTGTTATATGCTGTCTTCCATTCGTGGCCCTCCTTAATCCTAACGAGATTATACGCTCCTCTCAAATCAAGTTTAGTAAAGACCGTAGCTCCCTTGAGGTGGTCAAAGAGTTCCGTAATGAGCGGAAAAGGGTAAGCATTCTTAATGGTAAGACGATTAAGACCCCTATAATCGATGCATGGTCTTAACTCGCCACCCTTTTTCTTCACAAAGAAGAAGCTAGCCCCTGCAGGAGAGCAGGATTTGCGGATGATCCCCCGCGACAGAGCATCGGCAACATACTCCTCCATAGCACAATTCTCTGCAACAGACAGAGGGTAAACCTGGCCCCGAGGACGAATGGCTCCGGGTTGCAGGTCTATTGCACAATCATAAGACCGGTGAGGAGGCAACGCACCTTGTCAAAAACGTCTAGTAACTCTCGGTACTCCTCTGGCAATTGAGATAACGAAGAAGTGCACAAGACTTTAACTGGTTTCCGAAGACAAGTGGAAATACATTGCGGGGACCACGACAAAATTTCGGACCTGCGCCAGTCGAGACTGTGATTGTGTTTTTGGAGCCAGGGATAACCCAGAACAACCGGAAAATGCGTAGAGTTTATCACCTGGAACTGGAGGGTTTCCAAATGGAGAGCCCCATCAGCCATGGACAACGGAGCAGTTTTGTGAGTAACGAGTGTGGGCTGAAGGGGCCTGCCATCAATGGCCTCAATAGCAAGCGGAACGGACCGAGGCAAAACAGGAATGGAGTGCTTTGATACAAAAGCACTGTCAATGAAATGGCCCGCAGCACCGGAGTCAACAAGAGCCTGAGTGACTATGGAGGAGTCCACCCAGGACAGGACAACCATGACCAAAGGTTTCTCCTTAAGCGGTTCCCGGGGACGAGGATAAACCACCCAAGGTCTGCCCCCGACAGGACCTTAGGTGTGAGCGTTTCCCGGCCGTGTAGGACAAGACTTCAAAAGGTGGCCCTGTAACCCATAATAGAGGCAGAGCCCCTCCCTCCTCCTAAAGGCTCTATCCGCCGTGGAGAGATGCGTGAATCCCAACTGCATTGGCTCAGCAGAACCTGGTGACTCGGGACCAGGAGCCATGGAAGGAGAGGGAGGCATGGGTGGGAATGAACACGTAGGAGACATAGAACAGGAGGCTTCCACAAGCGCTCCTTGAAAGAGGGCCTCTCTCTGAGTCTGATGTCAATTTGGATCAAAAAAGACACCAATGCCTCGAGATCCTCTGGTAAATCTCTGGCAGCAACTTTGTCTTTAATCGCATCAGAGAGCCCATGAAAGAAGGTGGCAACAAGGGCTTCATTGTTCCAACCTACCTCTGCGGCAAGCATACAGAATTCAATAGCATACTGAGCAACAGATCTTGTACCTTGCTGAATGGACATGAGTCGTTTAGCAGCAGAGGAGGAGCGAGCCGGAACATCAAATACCCTTCAAAAGGAGGCCACAAATTCAGGGTAATTTGAAATCACAGGTTTATTAGTCTCCCACAAGAGATTAGCCCAGGCAAGAGCTGTGTCAGAGAGTAACGAGATGAGAAATCCCACCTTAGCTCTGTCAGAGGGAAACGCCTGAGGTAACATCTCAAAGTAAATGCCCACCTGGTTCAAAAACCCTCTGCACTGAATAGGATCACATCCAGTTCGCTGAGGTAGAGGTGCAGAACCGGACATGCTCCTGGTAGGCATAGGTGCAGCAGCGGAAACAGGAGCAGCCATAACTTGCGGGAAACTTTGGTCCAAATGGGCAGTGTGAGTCAGCAGGGTTTGCAGGGATAGTGCACCAGTCTGGCCATAAAAGGAAGTGCAGGAAATGAGCGGCATCCCCCACAATGCACCATAGTCAGGAAGAGAGGTGAGTAAAATGGCTGCCAGCAGCACATGGCAAACAAAACAGGGAAAAACCCTGACAGGTACCTTGCATTCCTATTGACTGACATTTTCAAATCAGCCAATAGGATGAGAGCTACTGAAATCCTATTGGCTGTTCAAATCAGACTTCTCGCCGCCTGGATGAAGATGGATGTCCAGACTTCAGAAATTTTATGGGGACTTTGTAATTTTTTAAGGTAAAAGAGCTGATTGCTTTATAAAAATGCCCTACAAAAGGCCCTTTTAAGGGCGCTTGGTAGTTTATTGTTAGATTAGGGGGTGTTTTTATTTTGGGGGGCTTTTTTGTTTTTATAGGGGTAATAGATTAGGTTTAATTGTTATTATTTTTGATTATTTCGTTTATTATTTTTTGTAATTTTGGAGTTTTTATTTTTTGTAATGTAATTTTTTTTTATTTTTTCGTAGTGTTAGGGTTTTTCTAATTTGTAATTTATGTATTTTTTTTCGTTAATTTTATTGTTTTAAAATAGTAATGTAAGGTTACTAGTTTAAACTTAGTTTTTTTTTTATTTCACAGGTAAGTTTTTATTTATTTTAAGATAGTTATATTGTAAATTTAATTTAAAATCAGGGTGTTGTTAGGTTTAGGGGTTAATAGTTTAATTTAGTGTGTTACGATGTGGGGGGCCGGCGATTTAGGGGTTAATAGGTTTCTTATAATAGTAGCGATGTGGGGGGGTCGGCGGTTTAGGGGTTAATAGGTTTATATAGTGTTGGCTATGTGGGTGGGCAGCAGATTAGGGGTTAATAAGTTTAATATAGTATTTGCGATGCGGGTAGCGTTTTAGGGGTTAATAGGTCGTTTAATTGGTGTTAGTGTACTTTGTAACATTTTAGTTATACGTTTTGTGAAACATTTTTGTTTTGCAAAATCCATAACTACAGGTCTCAGATCACGGTATGGAAGGGGGGTGGTATAGGCTATAACGCAAGCATTTTAGCCAGACCGCACATCCTGTAATACGGCGCTATGGAAATCTCGCACTCAAACGTCATTTTTTGAGTGCTCAATGGATGGTTGTGTTACAGGCTAAAATGCTTGTGTTATAGCTATACCGCAGCGACTTGTAATATGGGAGACTTGCCATTCCAAGCGCAATGGACAATTTTTCAGCAGTATAGCCGTACCACACCATACCGCAAAACTTGTAATCTTGACCATTGTTTTTAGTTTTGTAGTTATGCTTTACTTTAAAAGCCATGTAAATGTGATCATTAAGAACCTTGTAAAGGGAATGAACAAGGATGGAGAAGCTTTCAAGTACCTGAGAGGAAAATTTCCACTGCTGAGTGAGGCTAAATTTAAAAGGACAGTCTACACTAGAACGTTTATTGTTTTAAAAGATAGATAATCCCTTTATTACCTATTCCACAGGTTTGCATAACCAGCACACTTATATTAATATACTTTTTACCTCTGTGATTACCTTGTATCTCAGAATCTTCTGACAGCCCCTGATCACATGACTGTGACTGTTTATTATCTATTTACTTGCCTTTTAGCCAATTAGTGCTGTGTTGTGCTAACTCTTAAATATCTCCCCTAGCGTGAGCACAATAGTATCTATATGGATCACATGTACTAGCACTCTCCTTTTGTGAAAAGCAAATAAAAAAGAATTTGGATAAGAGGCAGCCTTCAATGGCTTAGAAATTAGCTTTTATCTAAGAATACCAGGAGAACAAAGCACTTTTGATGATAAAAGTAAATTTGGAAAGTTATTTAAAATTACATGTCCTATCTGAATAATGAAAGTTTAATTTTGACTAGACTGTCCCTTTAAGGAAGGAATATTTGTTGTTCCGCAAATTCATGAACTTATTGCGGATGAAAGCTTTGGGTGAATCCTCAATGGTAATGAATAAGCAGCTTGGGAAGCTTTTAAAGGTGTTGTGCATGGCTTCTTGGGTACCAAAGGGCTGCAAACTATGTTGAGCTTGCGGACAACCTTCTAGAAAAGTATCATCAATTAAGCTGCAACATGTCAGTCAAAATCCACTTTCTCGGCTTTCGTCTGGACTTCTTTCCTGACAAGTGTGGTGCAGTGAGTGATGAGCACGGTGAACGGGTTATGGTTCCACCAAAATATTTCAGCAATGGAATGAATATATTAGAGTAGGTGGAACACTTCTATGCTTGCTGACTGTTGGACAGTGACAAGAGATGCCCCAGAAGAGGAGTACAAGTGACAAGCAAAGAGAAGGAGCTCTCGTGAATAGGCCATTACTTCAGATACTACTTTCAATTCTGTATGTTTTTACGTTTTGTGTTATTTGTGATTGATTGAATGAAAATAACTTTAATTTATTTTGTATCAAGAAAATATCAGATTGTTTAATATTGATTTTCACTATGACTATATTACTGAAGTCCAAAGAATAGTGTTGTCCACAGCACTAATATATTTTCTTAATATGCTTTATTCAGACATATAAAACAGCAACGTTTCGTGACCATATGTCACTTAATCATGCTATATGATAGCATGATTAAGTGACATATGGTCACGAAACGTTGCTGTTTTATATGTCTGAATAAAGCATATTAAGAAAATATATTAGTGCTGTGGACAACACTATTCTTTGGATTATTAGTGGGGTTTGGCAGTTTTACCCCTGTCTTCACGTGCACTGGCTACAGGAGTGCTGGCCCACATTGGTATATTACTGAAGTGCAAGCAGTGTATCTCAAAAACTAGAGCTAATAAAAAAAAAAACTGAAATCATATTCATTTTTCTTGACCTAAAATTGGTAAAGTATGACTAATTTTACTAAAGAAACACATTAGTTTGTGAATTCCATTGAGGAGTACTGAGGAACATGGGCGTCCATAGGAATTTTTCCGGGGGGGGGGGGGGCAAATCAAAAGGAAATATTTGATTATCTATAGCATTAGGTGTAACCCAATGCACAATATATATCAGAATTTAAGTGCCAAATTCCAAAAGTTAATACACATGTTTTTATAAATGCACATATTTCAACAATAATGTGACAATTTTCAAAGGGTCTGCACACACAATAAGGGCTAGATTACAAGTTGAGTGGTAACATTAACACAAACATGATATTGCAATATTGTGATCTTTTTTTAACTTGCTCTCATATTACAAGTTGAAATTAAACTTGATTGCACAAATGTAATCGTATTTTACACTTAAACCTTTTGCGTGACTTAAAAGCTTGCGTTAAGGGGGCGTGTCTGGCCAGCAACCGTGTCAGGAAGCAAATATGGGAGCTCCTCATTCTATCTAATTAATCTGTTGGTTATCTCCAGCTAGCAGGGACATTGCTAGCTACTTTGTCATAAATAGCCTTCTATAGAGACTTTTACATCATTTGATGCCATTATTTTATGAAACTTTCTAATATGAAGCCCTAATCCAGACAATTGAAAAACTTGAGCTGCGGCCTGCACAAAGATCTTCACCACTTCTCCCGGACTATTGGGAATTATAACCAACCTAACACTGTCATATGCAGCAAATAACCCTGCTATTGTTGATGTACTGACTTGGGGCTTGGTCTGTGCAACCGTTACTGTGACAGATGGAGCAACGCAGACCAGAAGAAATAGAGGCAATGGACAACTGGGAACTGAGGGTCCGGTCCTCACTGTCTCAGCGCTTTCATGAGCTACAGAGAGACATAGGAGCCATGCTGACCTTGTGGCAGCTGGAGCATCAGAGATTCATTGGGTGTGAACACCCGCAAACACAGAATCCCAGGAAGTTACCAATACAAGACGATACACCGCCTTCAGCCAAGCAAAGTACGCAACAGATCTCTTCACGCAGCGCTTAATACCGCGAGACTAATATACACCTGGCTGCTCAAGAAAGAAGAAACAATGCGAAGATGGTTCCCCAGTTCCATACCTCCAAAGCACCTCATGCTGACCTACCCGTGAGCCATGGGATGGGAGATATTGAACACAGACCACCAGTAAGTGACTCTACATTTGATGGACTCCTACGGGTAACGGAGGTATTTCTTCTATATAGGGGCATTGTACCGGACCCTGCTGCCTCCCAGAGTCTTGTAGCTGAGGGACTGTATCCGACTATGAATGCAGCTGGAAACGTTTTGGCATAGGCTAATTGACTGAGACTTTATCTTTTGTCAGTTGAGCCATGTGGCAGACTGGGAGGCTTAATACCGCACTGTTCGCTGTGGTTAGAGATGTTCACAGTTATGATGTTTAACAATCCCTGTTCCCATTAACTTTCCTTTTTATAGTACTGTTTATTATGTTATTCATGTAATATATGCACATCGTGAGCTAGTTAGCTCTTAACATCGTAGATTTTTCCTAATCTTTGCTTAATATGTTATGCATCATTTGGCACATTGTGGGGTGGGAAAGAGGCTCAGGCATAACGCTTGTCCTTATACCCCGTCATCTATATAATGAGGGTAAATTTCTCCCCAAGTTAATTTAAAGAGAGAGGCTCGAGGCCTAGGAGTAACCTACTATGATGCACATAACGACAGCTGTTTAGATATATATATATATGTTTTTCTAATCTCTGTGTTATGGATCGTCGACCAGCTTGCTGTCTCTCTCCTATGGAGAAAATTACGGAGGAGACCTGTAATATGACTAGTAGACCTGTTTAATGCAGTATACTACCAAAGTGAACACCAATTGCGCTATAAATATAACCTGCTCCTCAATAAAAAATAGGTCCCTATCACCTATTTGAATAGAATTAAGTAGATACAAAAGTGAACTGTGGGCGCCTAACAACAGGCTGGTCTAGAGCTAGATATATATATAATCAAATATAGTTATAAAAAACAAAAAGAGATATTTAGTAAAATTTAATATATAAAAATATTTATTAAAACCTCAAATGTAGGGGGAACTTCCGGGTAGTGGCCATGTTAGGTCGCATTGTTCCATACTGCTCCAGCATCTCAACTATTTTTCAACGATAACTTCTATCAAATGACCCATGTATGAGATATACAAGCAGATCTGACACCCACTAATGAACCTCTACTTGATGGGCTGAATATCCTTGAGAAAGCTGTAACTTTGAGCACCCGGAGCCGGTTGAGGCCTTCACTAGACCCCCCGGCGAGGCACTTTTGGGCCTTGTCGTTACGCAGCATTACATGCTGAATACACCTACCTTATATCAGACACACGATAAATATGGCGTACCTCCTGGAGGAAATCAGAGTCCTACTTGAGCACTACTGGTCCCGTTTTGCAGAGACTTTGGGTACTACGTCAAACATTTCTAACCCGGTCGTCCCAGAAATAGCCCAGGGCGCAACAGCTCAGGATATCCAGGATGACATAGTTCCATCTGGTTTGGTACAGAGCGATCACCTGCTGAGGAACAAAACCTTATCCTGCGCAACGGAATCTCGTCACATGGATGATTACACAGCTCAGGATTACCAACACACAGCTAATGATCATAGGATCTATAAATCAATACCCACACAGCGGTTCGCCAAGGATATAACAAATGTTCCCATTGCCTTGAACTCTCTTACATACCCAAATGGCCGTACTGCGGGAGTATCGCTCGGACAACCATATGCCATATGCCACCTACTGAGTACTCTATGGAGCATTACGACACATATCTACACAGAGTCACAGATACTCGGGTTAAAGGTACTACTGAGATGTAACGCTAGCAATCGCATTGGTGTCGGCTGAAGCCCAGTTGATACATAGCATCCTGAACATTTCAAGTACATTGGTTAAACTTGCAGCGTTATCTTTGTTTAAATCTATTGTTAATTACTGTTGACCCTATCTTCTTCTCAACATTTATACTGAAACCCTATTGGACCACTGTTTATAGTTACGGACATTCTCTCACACAGTTATGTTTTCAGTATTTCTCATGGTGAGGGCCTGACCATATCGATATAATCCACTACTAATGGGCTGTGAAAGGAAGAATGCCAGTTTACTAGTTGCTGTCTACAGTGCCTTAGTGGCATGATGTGTGGGCAAGGCTGGCTTCGCCGTCTGCAGCCGGGATGGTGGAGTTGGCTGCTCTTATAAGGAACAAACTCCTTTAAAGGAACACAAATGCTGTACCTTTAAATGTTATAGTGTATCACTGAATAAATGTGAATCCTCTATTGGTTAAAAAAAAGGATTCAATAAGTATTTAGTGAAGTTTAATAAAGGTTAATTCTGTATATTACTTCATATACAAGAACTCAAGTTAATGGTGTTAACTTAAAGGTATTATCAGAATCCTAAGTTTTCCAGAGTAAGTAAAATTAAAGTATCACTTAGGTATTTGATTAACTTCAACTTAGGAAACAAACTTGTGGTATTCAGTCTTGAATATATGTGTCAGCAAAACCCCAAACTTGATAAACAGTCTTTGTATTAATTAAACAATAAGGACAGCTTCTGAATAAATTGACTTAATTTTTACCTTGCTTGTACTTTTATTTCCGGCTGTAAATGCTGCGGTATCGTGGCTTTTACTTTCAGCAGGAGGCTGTATTAGTTCGTAGTTTGTTGCCTCTGGAAATAAACTGCTTCGGTAGTCAGGTATGAGCTGTAGCGGAGGCTGTGTGAGAGGAGAGAAAGAGATGTAACTCTTACCGCGGTCCGGTGGCGTCTGACGTCACAGAGGGGAGGAGAATGGAAAGCCGTTGCTCCGGGCCGGTCTGTTTTCTTACTGACAAGGTATTAGGCAAAGTATTGAGAGGAGGGTTTGCCAAACAATTCCGGATTGTTGAAGTAAGAATGAATCTTTAGATGGGATTTGTAAAATTACAGCAGAATTGTAAGTTGATATTATGTTTCCTTCATAATTGTTTGAGAAGGTATCAATGCTTTGTGGATTGAAAGAAATAACAAATCCTTATTTGAAAGAATTTCGTTTAGTAGGCTTAAGTACTTCCAAATGAATTCAGGTAGCTGTAAGAAAATTACTAAGCACTGAGTAAAGGAAGTGGTAAGGATTTAAAGGCGTTGCTACCAATCAGATTGTTTCTAAAACTTAAAGGGACAGTGTGAAATCCTGACATAACCCCCCCCTTCAAGACAGCTGTCCCACAGCTGTGGGTCTAGGACGGTCTGGATGTCTGCGATGGAAGACAGAAATTAACCTAGGGGCATTAAGGTTAGAAGCCGGTTCCCAAGTATCATCATCAGGAGAATAGTTCTTCCACCGGATTAAATATTGAAGTTCACCCAAATGATATCTAGAATCCAGTATTGATTGTACTTCATATTCATCAGGGTCCAAGGTCTGTGGTTGAGGAGGTAGGACAGTTGTATCCTGTCTAGTACTCAAAAAGGGTTTTAGAAGAGACACATGGAAGGTGGGATGGACTTTAATACTGTCAGGTAATTGAAGGGTTACAGCGTTGTCATTCACAACCCGTATAATAGGAAAAGGTCCAAGAAATAAGGTTGCCAATTTCTTACTGGGTATCTGTAATCTTAGATTCTTGGTAGATAACCAAACCTTATCTCCGATTTTATAAGGAGGAGGAATTCTTCTACGAAGGTCATAATATGATTTCTGTATGGTTTGTGCTTTTTTGATATTATTATGGATGAAAGAAAAATTGTCAAGAAGGGAATTCTGAAAATCTTCGACAAGGGGGGAATTAGTAATCTCTTGAGAACTTATATTGATTGGTGGATGAAACCCATAATTGGCGTAGAAAGGAGTGAGTTTAGTTGAGGAATTCAAGGAATTATTATAAGCAAACTCAGCCATTGCAATGAATTTCATCCAGTCGTTTTGGTGGTAAGAGCAGAAACACCTTAGATATTGCTCCAACCATTGGTTAAGACGTTCAGCTTGTCCATTGGTTTGAGGGTGGAAAGCAGTGGTGTATCTATGTTCTATACCTGTTATTTTACAGAGATTTTTCCAAAAATGAGAGGTGAATTGAGAACCCCTGTCGGTTGTTAGAATTGGGGGAATACCATGAAGTTTGACGATATTATTGATAAAAAGATGTGCTGTTTCTGAAGAGGTCGGAAGCTTATGGTACGGGATAAAGTGAGCCATTTTCGAGAAGATGTCAATTACCACGAAAATAGTATTTTGATTGTTAGAATTAGGCAAATCAACTATAAAGTCCATTGACAAATGGTACCAAGGTCTAGTGGGGGTAGGTAATGGCATAAGTAGACCATAAGGAGGTTTCTTTTCTGATTTTGAGGTTGTACAGATCAGACAGCTTTGAACGTGTTCTTGTATAGTCTTCTGCATGTTAGGCCACCAAAAATCCCTTTTTACTAATTCAGTTGTACGTAAAATTCCAGGATGTCCTGCTAGAGGAGTATCGTGGTAAGTCTTAAGAATTTGTGATCTCATTGCTTCTGGAACATAGAGTTTCTCACCATGGTAGTAACTGTCTTCTTTCTTTATAAGTGATGGATGTGGAGGATCTGGTTCTTGACTTGTAAATCTCCTTATATCTTCAAGGAACAGGTTTGTGAAACCAATAAACTGGTCCTTAGGAATGATAGGGTAATTGTTATTAAGGTCTTGAGGTTTGTCTGGTAATCGTGAGAGGGCATCTGCCTTGCCATTTTTATTTGCTGGTCTATATATGATATTAAAATTGAACCTAGAGAAATAAAGGCTCCAACGAACTTGTCTTGCAGATAGTGTTTTATTGCATTGCAAATACTGAAGATTTTTGTGGTCAGTATAGACTGTAACAGGGTAAGTAGTGCCCTCCAACAGATGTCTCCAATGCTCAAAGGCTTGTTTAATAGCTAACAGTTCTTTTTCCCCTATTGGGTAATTTCTTTCTGCTGGCGTCATCATTTTGGAAAGGAATGAAACAGGGTGGATAGGGCTACTAAGATTTTCTTGTTGTGAAAGGACTGCTCCTAAAGCAAAATCAGAGGAATCCACCTCAAGTATATATGGTAGATTGGGGTTTGGATATTTCAATATAGGAGCGGTAGTAAAGCGTCTTTTTAATGCTGTAAAGGAAGTAGCAGCATCAGTGTCCCAATGATAAGGAATTAAAGAACTGGTTAAACGTGTAAGTGGTTTTGCAATTTTCGAATAATCTTTTATAAATTTTCTGTAGTAGTTGGAGAATCCTAGAAACTTTTGAAGCTCCTTTTTGTTTCTAGGGGTAGGCCAATTTTCAACTGCTTCAACTTTTTCTTTTTGCATTTCTATTCCCTGGGGGGAAATGTTGTATCCAAGGAAAGAAACTTTGTTCGTATGAAAAATACATTTCTCCAATTTGGCATATAATTTGTTCTCTCTCAACCTTTGAAGTACCTTGCTTACATGTTCAATATGGTCTGACTTATTTTTTGAGTAAATTAGTATGTCATCTAAATATACTACAAGGCAATTATCCAGAAGATCACGGAAGACATCATTAATAAAATGTTGGAACGTGGCGGGTGCGTTGCACAATCCAAAAGGCATGACAAGATATTCATAGAGTCCGTATCTGGTTCTGAATGCAGTTAACCATTCGTGTCCTTCCTTTATGCGAACCAGATTGTATGCTCCTCTCAGATCCAACTTGGAGTAGATGGTGGCTTGTGAAAGACGTTCGATTAATTCCGGTATTAATGGTAAAGGATATCTGTTTTTTATGGTTCTTTTGTTGAGCTCACGATAGTCTATTATTGGCCTGATGGTTGAGTCTTTGTTGCGTACAAAAAACATCCCAGCTCCTGCTGGGGAAGTTGAAGTTCTTATAAAGCCTTTCCTTAGATTATCGTCGAGATATTGTTTTAGGTAATCTAATTCAGGTTGGCTCATAGGATAGAGATGTCCGTAGGGGATGCTGGCCCCAGGTTGTAACTCAATGGGACAATCGTATGGTCGATGAGGAGGGAGATTCTCTGCCTCTGTTTTACTGAACACATCTTGGTATTGTTTATATTCCTTTGGTAATGTTTCTTCAGGAGAATCAACCTGCAGGATTAAAGACTCAGGTATACATTGTTTTTTACAATATGTGGAGGAAAAAGTAATTGTAAAAGGATTCCAATTGATGTATGGATTATGAAGTTTAAGCCAAGTAATACCCAGGATAATAGAAAAATTTGGGGAAGGAATCACATCGAAAGATAATAGTTCTGTGTGTCCTAATAATGAAACAAGAAGTGGTTCTGTGTGATGTGTAATAGGCCCTGTGGGAATGGTAGAGCCATCAATGACACGAACACAAACAGGTTTTGGTTTGCAAATCAAAGGAATTTTATTAGAAACAGCAGTGTGGTAATCAATGAAGTTTCCATATGCCCCAGAATCAATAATGCCTTCAACCTTCAGTTGTCTTTGGTGCCACTGTAGAGAGATAGATAAAATGTTAAAAGAAGATTGGTTGGTGGTCTGTATAGAGTTATTAAGATATGTAGACTTACTTCTTTTAGATTTTTGAAGTAAAGGACAATCTTGCACAGTATGTAACGGATTTGCGCAGTACATGCATAAACTTTTAACTCTTCGGCGGAGCCTTTCTTCGGGAGTTAAAGGTCCTCTGAGCACTCCAATCTCCATAGGTTCAGCTGTATTTTTGGTCGTAGGTGTGTTATTATGAGCCTGGGGATAACTTGATGACTTAGGACGAACCTCAGAAGTGTAGCGTTCTGCTCTGCGTTCACGTAGCCTACGATCCAGTTGGACTGAGGTTCTCATCAGAGCATCTAATGTTTTGGGTAACTCGAAACGTGCTAATTCATCTTTAAGATTTTCAGCTAATCCAAGACGGAATTGATTCCTTAAAGAGACTTGATTCCATTGAGAGTCGGCTGCATACATCTTGAACTCTGTGATGTAATCCTCCACAGGTCTTTTCCCTTGTCTTAAATTCCTCATGGAGGATTCTGCTGTAATCTGTACATCAGAGTCTTGATATAGCTCATCCAATGATGTAAAAAAATCTTCTAAGGACTCTAACAAAGGGTCATCATTCTCACAGAGGTTATCAGCCCAGGTCCTGGGTTCCCCTCTGAGAAAAGAGATGGTGCTTAAAACTTTTACTCTGTCTGTGGGGTATGTCCTGGGTCTAAGATTAAACAATAACTGACAGGAGTTTTTGAACTGTCTATATAGTTTTCTGTTTCCTGAAAAAGTCTCAGGCAAGGAAACTTGCGGTTCAGGGGAATTCTCATGTTGTGAAGCTCTTACTGTAATTGAGTCTCTTATAATGGTTCTTAATGATTGATTTTCAATCTGTACATCTCGAACTGCTTGAGTGAGTTGGTCTACCTTTTGAGAAAGATTGTAGACGATTTGTGGGAGGTCAGCTGGTTCCATAATTTAAGGCTTAGTAATTATATAAGGAACAAACTCCTTTAAAGGAACACAAATGCTGTACCTTTAAATGTTATAGTGTATCACTGAATAAATGTGAATCCTCTATTGGTTAAAAAAAAGGATTCAATAAGTATTTAGTGAAGTTTAATAAAGGTTAATTCTGTATATTACTTCATATACAAGAACTCAAGTTAATGGTGTTAACTTAAAGGTATTATCAGAATCCTAAGTTTTCCAGAGTAAGTAAAATTAAAGTATCACTTAGGTATTTGATTAACTTCAACTTAGGAAACAAACTTGTGGTATTCAGTCTTGAATATATGTGTCAGCAAAACCCCAAACTTGATAAACAGTCTTTGTATTAATTAAACAATAAGGACAGCTTCTGAATAAATTGACTTAATTTTTACCTTGCTTGTACTTTTATTTCCGGCTGTAAATGCTGCGGTATCGTGGCTTTTACTTTCAGCAGGAGGCTGTATTAGTTCGTAGTTTGTTGCCTCTGGAAATAAACTGCTTCGGTAGTCAGGTATGAGCTGTAGCGGAGGCTGTGTGAGAGGAGAGAAAGAGATGTAACTCTTACCGCGGTCCGGTGGCGTCTGACGTCACAGAGGGGAGGAGAATGGAAAGCCGTTGCTCCGGGCCGGTCTGTTTTCTTACTGACAAGGTATTAGGCAAAGTATTGAGAGGAGGGTTTGCCAAACAATTCCGGATTGTTGAAGTAAGAATGAATCTTTAGATGGGATTTGTAAAATTACAGCAGAATTGTAAGTTGATATTATGTTTCCTTCATAATTGTTTGAGAAGGTATCAATGCTTTGTGGATTGAAAGAAATAACAAATCCTTATTTGAAAGAATTTCGTTTAGTAGGCTTAAGTACTTCCAAATGAATTCAGGTAGCTGTAAGAAAATTACTAAGCACTGAGTAAAGGAAGTGGTAAGGATTTAAAGGCGTTGCTACCAATCAGATTGTTTCTAAAACTTAAAGGGACAGTGTGAAATCCTGACAGCTCTTGCTTAACCATAATCTATCACAGATGACAGTTTAATATATTGTTGAAATCTTAAACTACCGATCAGCGATGTCAGAATTTGAGATTTGTAGATGGTCAGGACCCTCACAGAGGGATGTGGGACATATAGCATTCTTATGCACTGTTAAGTTTATGACTTTTGTTTATAACTTCTGCTTTGTATTAGGCGCTCCCTCTTACTAATTTATACCACTAATCAAATGTTATAACATACACTAGTATGTCATTAACTGTCTTTAACTCATTTAAGAAATGATATTACAATGCTGTAATTTATTCCGTACTCTCTTTGCATAAATCCCTTCAAGCGTGCTCGCACTGCAGGTTACCTCTATGTCTAACATAAATACATCACTTGTTTATGCTCTCTTAATGCCACTAACACTAGCATTACCCGTATCTTTACTCCTATGTCTTACATGCAGCCATTGTCTAGATGGGGTTCCAGCTTTTTTTTTGTTTTTGTTTTTTTATTTAAGCCCCTTCTTCATCGCACCAAAGTTACAGTACCTTATAAGGCCTGTGCAAGTTTTACTTTTTACTTTCTTCTTGTTCATTTTCAATGCTCTGCCAAGCGACCAATTTTCTGGTATACCCAGGGGATATGTCCAGCTTTTGCTTTATTAATAGAGGAGGTGTATGTTTAAGTTTTCAAGGATCATTTAAGCATGTTTCATAGCTCTCAATAAAATTATAAAAGGTTTGTCACTAAGATCCAAAAGTGATCTTCTCAGTTGGTAATACCTCCCAAACTGTGAATTTGCATGGATGGGGTCCAAAAGTGGCCTCCTGTAGTATGTTGGAGGTATATTGATCATTAGGCAACTAATTCATATTTGCTTTTTTTTGAAGATCTCTATTTCAAGATTGTATTATGTACACTTAACATTTTGTATCACAACTGTATTTGAATGTCCTTATGTTGTTACTTCCAGATCTTTGTATGTATGCCTTACCACAAATCTTAAATTAAAAAAAAAAAAAAAAAAATGTATATAAAAAAAACAAACAAAAAAAACTCAAATGTAGCTTAATTAAGATATATAGCAAATAATCAAAACAATTGCAAACAAAGTAAAACCAGAAAATTAGCTCTGCTGCAGTCAGCGCTATCTGATTAAACCAATAGATGTATATAAACATAAAGAGTATACCTATTTCTAAACAATATAGTACAATCACTAACTCACCTAATGTTAAAAATCAACATGTGCTTACAAAATTTATATATCATAAAAAACAATGGCCTAGATTTGGAGTTCGGCGGTAAAAGGGCTGTTAACGCTCCGCGGGCTTTTTTCTGGCCGCACCATAAATTTAACTCTGGTATCGAGAGTTCAAACAAATGCTGCGTTAGGCTCCAAAAAAGGAGCGTAGAGCATATTTACCGCAAATGCAACTCTCGATACCAGAGTTGCTTACGGACGCGGCCGGCATCAAAAACGTGCTCGTGCACGATTCTCCCATAGGAAACAATGGGGCAGTTTGAGCTGAAAAAAAACCTAACACCTGCAAAAAAGCAGCGTTCAGCTCTTAACGCAGCCCCATTGTTTCCTATGGGGAAACACTTCCTACGTCTGCACCTAACACTCTAACATGTACCCCGAGTCTAAACACCCCTAACCTTACACTTATTAACCCCTAATCTGCCGCCCCCGCTATCGCTGACCCCTGCATTACACTTTTAACCCCTAATCTGCCGCTCCGTAAACCGCCGCCACCTACGTTATCCCTATGTACCCCTAATCTGCTGCCCTAACATCGCCGACCCCTATGTTATATTTATTAACCCCTAATCTGCCCCCCACAACGTCGCCGACACCTGCCTACACTTATTAACCCCTAATCTGCCGAGCGGACCTGAGCGCTACTATAATAAAGTTATTAACCCCTAATCCGCCTCACTAACCCTATCATAAATAGTATTAACCCCTAATCTGCCCTCCCTAACATCGCCGACACCTACCTTCAATTATTAACCCCTAATCTGCCGACCGGAGCTCACCGCTATTCTAATAAATGTATTAACCCCTAAAGCTAAGTCTAACCCTAACACTAACACCCCCCTAAGTTAAATATAATTTTTATCTAACGAAATAAATTAACTCTTATTAAATAAATGATTCCTATTTAAAGCTAAATACTTACCTGTAAAATAAATCCTAATATAGCTACAATATAAATTATAATTATATTATAGCTATTTTAGGATTAATATTTATTTTACAGGCAACTTTGTAATTATTTTAACCAGGTACAATAGCTATTAAATAGTTAAGAACTATTTAATAGTTACCTAGTTAAAATAATAACAAATTTACCTGTAAAATAAATCCTAACCTAAGATATAATTAAACCTAACACTACCCTATCAATAAAATAATTAAATAAACTACCTACAATTACCTACAATTAACCTAACACTACACTATCAATAAATTAATTAAACACAATTGCTACAAATAAATACAATTAAATAAACTATCTAAAGTACAAAAAATAAAAAAGAACTAAGTTACAGAAAATAATAAAATATTTACAAACATAAGAAAAATATTACAACAATTTTAAACTAATTACACCTACTCTAAGCCCCCTAATAAAATAACAAAGCCCCCCAAAATAAAAAATTCCCTACCCTATTCTAAAATACAAATATTACAAGCTCTTTTACCTTACCAGCCCTGAACAGGGCCCTTTGCGGGGCATGCCCCAAGAATTTCAGCTCTTTTGCCTGTAAAAAAAAACATACAATACCCCCCCCCCAACATTACAACCCACCACCCACATACCCCTAATCTAACCCAAACCCCCCTTAAATAAACCTAACACTACCCCCCTGATGATCTTCCTACCTTGTCTTCACCATGCCAGGTTCACCGATCCGTCCTGGCTCCAAGATCTTCATCCAACCCAAGCGGGGGCTAGACATCCACTGAAGAAGTCCAGAAGAGGGTCCAAAGTCTTCCTCCTATCCGGCAAGAAGAGGACATCCGGACCGGCAAACATCTTCTCCAAGCGGCATCTTCTATCTTCTTCCATCCGATGACGACCGGCTCCATCTTGAAGACCTCCAGCGCGGATCCATCCTCTTCTTCCGACGACTAGACGACGAATGACGGTTCCTTTAAGGGACGTCATCCAAGATGGCGTCCCTCGAATTCCGATTGGCTGATAGGATTCTATCAGCCAATCGGAATTAAGGTAGGAATTTTCTGATTGGCTGATGGAATCAGCCAATCAGAATATAGTTCAATCCGATTGGCTGATCCAATCAGCCAATCAGATTGAGCTCGCATTCTATTGGCTGTTCCGATCAGCCAATAGAATGCGAGCTCAATCTGATTGGCTGATTGGATCAGCCAATCAAATTGAACTATATTCTGATTGGCTGATTCCATCAGCCAATCAGAAAATTCCTACCTTAATTCCGATTGGCTGATAGAATCCTATCAGCCAATCGGAATTCGAGGGACGCCATCTTGGATGACGTCCCTTAAAGGAACCGTCATTCGTCGTCTAGTCGTCGGAAGAAGAGGATGGATCCACGCTGGAGGTCTTCAAGATGGAGCCGGTCGTCATCGGATGGAAGAAGATAGAAGATGCCGCTTGGAGAAGATGTTTGCCGGTCCGGATGTCCTCTTCTTGCCGGATAGGAGGAAGACTTTGGAGCACCGGATTATGGATCGCCAACCCCCGCTTGGGTTGGATGAAGATCTTGGAGCCAGGACGGATCGGTGAACCTGGTATGGTGAAGACAAGGTAGGAAGATCTTCAGGGGATTAGTGTTAGGTTTATTTAAGGGGGGTTTGGGTTAGATTAGGGGTATGTGGGTGGTGGGTTGTAATGTTGGGGGGGGGGTATTGTATGTTTTTTTTTACAGGCAAAAGAGCTGAAATTCTTGGGGCATGCCCCGCAAAGGGCCCTGTTCAGGGCTGGTAAGGTAAAAGAGCTTGTAATATTTGTATTTTAGAATAGGGTAGGGAATTTTTTATTTTGGGGGGCTTTGTTGTTTTATTAGGGGGCTTAGAGTAGGTGTAATTAGTTTAAAATTGTTGTAATATTTTTCTTATGTTTGTAAATATTTTATTATTTTCTGTAACTTAGTTCTTTTTTATTTTTTGTACTTTAGATAGTTTATTTAATTGTATTTATTTGTAGCAATTGTGTTTAATTAATTTATTGATAGTGTAGTGTTAGGTTAATTGTAGGTAATTGTAGGTAGTTTATTTAATTATTTTATTGATAGGGTAGTGTTAGGTTTAATTATATCTTAGGTTAGGATTTATTTTACAGGTAAATTTGTTATTATTTTAACTAGGTAACTATTAAATAGTTCTTAACTATTTAATAGCTATTGTACCTGGTTAAAATAATTACAAAGTTGCCTGTAAAATAAATATTAATCCTAAAATAGCTATAATATAATTATAATTTATATTGTAGCTATATTAGGATGTATTTTACAGGTAAGTATTTAGCTTTAAATAGGAATTATTTATTTAATAAGAGTTAATTTATTTCGTTAGATAAAAATTATATTTAACTTAGGGGGGTGTTAGTGTTAGGGTTAGACTTAGCTTTAGGGGTTAATACATTTATTAGAATAGCGGTGAGCTCCGGTCGGCAGATTAGGGGTTAATAATTGAAGGTAGGTGTCGGCGATGTTAGGGAGGGCAGATTAGGGGTTAATACTATTTATGATAGGGTTAGTGAGGCGGATTAGGGGTTAATAACTTTATTATAGTAGCGCTCAGGTCCGCTCGGCAGATTAGGGGTTAATAAGTGTAGGTAGGTGTCGGCGACGTTGAGGGGGGCAGATTAGGGGTTAATAAATATAACATAGGGGTCGGCGATGTTAGGGGTAGCAGATTAGGGGTACATAGGGATAACGTAGGTGGCGGCGATTTGCGGTCGGAAGATTAGGGGTTAATTATTTTAAGTAGCTTGCGGCGACGTTGTGGGGGGCAAGTTAGGGGTTAATAGATATAATACAGGGGTCGGCGGTGTTAGGGGCAGCAGATTAGGGGTACATAAGTATAACGTAGGTGGCGGTCGGCAGATTAGGGGTTAAAAAATTTAATCGAGTGGCGGCGATGTGGGGGGACCTCGGTTTAGGGGTACATAGGTAGTTTATGGGTGTTAGTGTAGTTTAGGGTACAGTAGTTAAGAGCTTTATAAACCGGCGTTAGCCAGAAAGCTCTTAACTCCTGCTATTTTCAGGCGGCTGGAATCTTGTCGTTAGAGCTCTAACGCTCACTGCAGAAACGACTCTAAATACCGGCGTTAGGAAGATCCCATTGAAAAGATAGGCTACGCAAATGGCGTAGGGGGATCTGCGGTATGGAAAAGTCGCGGCTGAAAAGTGAGCGTTAGACCCTTTAATCACTGACTCCAAATACCAGCGGGCGGCCAAAACCAGCGTTAGGAGCCTCTAACGCTGGTTTTGACGGCTACCGCCGAACTCTAAATCTAGGCCAATGTTTTTAGGTACCTGATAGTCACTGTTTGAAAAAACACCGGAGCTCCGGGTATAGGTTACATGTTTCTTGAATTCAATTCAAGAAACATTTAACCTATACCCGGAGCTTCGGTGTTTTTTCAAACAGTGACTATCAGGTACCTAAAAACTTTCAGAGTGTGCTCAAACAGCATATCCGTTATACACAAAAAAATGGCAAACAAACTATACTTCTCTCAGCTGAAGAATCACTGAACAGATTGTCGTTAGTTAAGATTTTATTTGGAGGA
The DNA here is from genome assembly GCF_027579735.1 of Bombina bombina. NCBI lineage: Eukaryota > Metazoa > Chordata > Amphibia > Anura > Bombinatoridae > Bombina > Bombina bombina. The sequence goes on along the minus strand of NC_069499.1, from coordinate 983,277,698 downwards.
AATTAGCAGTATTATTTTATATATAAGTCCAACATTGTTTTTTATGATATATAAATTTTGTAAGCACATGTTGATTTTTAACATTAGGTGAGTTAGTGATTGTACTATATTGTTTAGAAATAGGTATACTCTTTATGTTTATATACATCTATTGGTTTAATCAGATAGCGCTGACTGCAGCAGAGCTAATTTTCTGGGGCGCGATCCGATATACGGCGTAGTTTTCGGCGCAAGCGAGGGAACCCGCGCCGCCCGTAATTTCACCTCGCAACTCGACCTATCCAATATACTGCGCCGTCAGATGCTAAACTGGCGTAAGTAGGAAAAACCTGCGATCAACTAAAATGTGCGCAAATACACATTTTAGTCGTCGCAAGTACTTACGCCAGTATTTTGTTCACGTAAAGTCTCAATAAAGTGTAGTTTTATGCAAATTAGGCTACGAATCGTAAAAAAACAATGGCCAATTCTAAAAGATGCAACACGTAATTACGCCATTCAAAATTCATACATAAACCCATGCGCAGCGGCCATTTTCTTTAGTATGTTTGGTTGGTTCTTGGAGCTACAGCACACTACAGTGAGTAGAGATTAGTGGTAAGAGTAGTGAGAGAGGAGCATTTCATTAAGTTAGTTAGGTTGGATTGTTGGATTGTTAAGCCTGTACATTTACTTACACTTTTTTTACATATTGCACACATTTTGCATACACACATATACAAAATACACAACACTTTTTTTTCTAACACCTCACACATTTTTTTTATCTTTTACAGTGTGATAGGCTGAGTGTTTGGTTGTGATTGTGTGTGATTGAAGTGGGAGTGAGTGTGAGTGTGTGAGTGTGTGTAGTTTGAGGATGACAGGGAGAGCTAGGGCGGGGGGGGAGGAGGGAAGGGGAGTTGCAGGTAGAGGATTATGGACAGGAGGAGCAGCAGGGTCCCCATCAGGGAGTGAGTGGAGGGGGGAGAGTTAGAAGGGAGGATGGGAGTGGGGTTGCCCCAAGGTCAGGCACACTCAGAAGAGGGACAGAGGGTGCACATGGGGATAGAAGGGGGGAGGAGGGAGAGGATAGGGACATCCCAGGGAGGGAGCCAGGCGGCCCAGGACGAGGAGCGCATGAGGTGCCCCAACTTCTCTTTTGCAGAAAACCTCGCGCTAGTCCAGGCCGTCCTGGAGAACCACACCGCTCTCTTTGGCCAAGAGAAGGGCAAAGGAGTTGCCCGAAGGCGTAAAGATGCATAGCTGAGGGTCGAGGAGGCAGTCAACGGCGTGGCCCAGCAGAGGAGGAATGTGGATGGGCTCAAGAAAAGGTGGAATGACTGCAAGAGGCACGTCAAGGAGAAAATGGGCCAAGAAGCCATGCAGCAGAGGGGAACAGGCGGTGGTCCTCACCAGGAGGCGGAATATAATGAGTGGCAGGAGCTCATTCGCAGGTCCCTGAGCGTCACAGCAGTCCGTGGACTTCCAGAGGCTCGTGACTCAGCACAGCATGCTGGTGAGTAACATCCCACACACCAGTATTATATGTATTTGAGATATAACATCCTTTAATGTCACACATTCATGTCCACAATGAGGAGCATGGTATTTGGCCTACTAACAAAAACATCTACAATTAGATTTCACATTAAAGGGACATTAAACCAAAGCTTTTATGTCATTATTCAGATAGAGAATACAGTTTTAAACAACATCCCAATTTACTTCTATTATGTAATTTGCTTCATTATTTTGTTATTCTTTCTTTATTAAATATCAATGCACATGGGTGAGCCAATCACATGAGGCATTGATGTGCAGCCACCAATCAGCAGCTTCTGAGCCTATCTAGATATGCTTTTCAGCTAAGAATATCAAGAGAATGAAGCAAATTAGGTAATTGAAGTAAATTACAAAGTTGTTTAAAATTGCATGCTCTAGCTGAATCATGAAAGAATAAAAATGGGTTTAATGTCCATTTAATGCTACTTAACACATTGAAATTCATGATATGAGGTGGAATAGTGAAATACTAACATGTCTCAGAGTAACACAGGCCACAAGCCACATGTAGAGTTTTCATTAAATGGACACTATAGCCATCACAATACTTTTAGCTCAAGAAAGCACGTTATGTGCCTACATCAGGCTAAAGGAAATTGTGTGACAATAGTGTCACTTAAAGAACACATTTTCTCCATCACTGACATGTACACAGAACTATTGTATGAAACACATACATGTATACTTTGCATATTAAAATCCCTCAAATCACAAATCACAATGTGCACATGCATGTTATAGAGTTTGACATGAGAATGAGTATAGGCCCTAGCATGTATCAATGTACATTGTATGCCCACATGGATATATATATGATTGTACTAATACCTCTCATCATTTGACTCCTCCACAGAACCAGGGTGCAAACGGCCATGCATTCACCGCAACCACCAGGCCAGAAGATGGCTCCAGCACAACCAGCAGGCCAGAGGATGGCTCCACCACAACCATCAGGCCAGAGAATCCCTCAACAGTATGCTCCCAGGCATGAGGTGGGTTGGATTGCCTCTGTTGAGGACCCATATGTCATGCCACCAAGATTTGAAGAGGAGCCCTGGCAGGAGCCCTGGCCGGAGGACTATTCTTTTGGTTATGAGGGGCAGCCAAGGCATCCCCAAAGGGTAGATGTCTTTACCCCCCCCCTCCCAATATCAGGCCAGTCAGGACTTTTACCACCAGGACATGCAAACTGGTCAGGCTGAGTGGTCGCACACCAGTCGTCAATGGGACTACCAGTCCACCCGGAGAGCTCCACCATCCGCTTACCTTGGAAGAGCTCCAGCATATGAAGAGGGGCATATAGCTGTGGTAGTTCCTCCTGAGGCACCAGCCAGCATTGTTCCTCCTGAGGCACCAGCCAGCATTGTTCCTCCTGAGGCACCAGCCAGCATTGTTCCTCCTGAGGCACCAGCCAGCATTGTTCCTCCTGAAGCAACAGCCATCATTGTTCCTCCTGAAGCAACAGCCATCATTGTTCCTCCTGAAGCAACAGCTGACATTGTTCCAGATGCAACAGCAGCTAGAGGTGAACCTGCGCCTATAATCCCTGCTGGTGAACAGCCTTTAGATCCTCTGATTTCTGCCCTGGGCGACGAATACATTGCCCTCCAGAGGAGGCAAACATCAACCTGCGAGAGGCTCACATCAACCTGCGAGAGAATGCAGAGAGACCAACGCAGGTTTTACAGGAGCCAACAGACTTTACTACTGCATTCCATTGAGCTGCAACGGGACATGGCACATCTTTAAGTGGTATCGTCCAGAACCAATCTCAGATGCTGAGAGTTATTTCGGACATGCAGATGCAGAGTGACTACAGATGGCGGGAACAAAACCAACGGTTGGGTGTGTTGGTGGAGCATTTCACACACCAGCAGGACATTGCCTCCAGCCTCTCATCTGTGGCCAGCACTCCTGCAGAATCCTCTGAATCCACACAACCCAGGAGAGGCAGGAGAGCCACTCCAGGCACCTCAGCCCCCTCATCTAAGAAGCGTAAAAAAAAAAAATATTGTTATATTTCATCCTAAATCTTGTCCTCTGTTATTTACCATATAATTGTCATCCACATCCATGTGAGGGGTGTTTTAGTACACTAATATTTTTGAAAAATATAATAAGGCCTGTGTGGAAATGGCCCAGAAAAGGTAATATCATCATGTTTATGACATATTCATGTTCTCTAAACCACATCACATAGTTGTGTATGAAGGGTACATATAGTGATATTCACTTTTAAGATGTAAATCATGGTTTCTCACATCCAATAGAAATTGACCCATGTGCAGGGATAGGCACGAGCCAAGGCTGTGGCGGACATTTTCTAAGGTAAAGACTTTTAGTGAAGCACACCTTGCCTATCCCTGCACATGGGTATATATATCTAAATAATAATATAAAACACAATAATCCCAGCCAATGAGTCTTAGAAATTACATCAAAACGTTTTTATTATTGGATTCACACTATGTCATAATTAATCTGACATTCCTTAGAAAACCTTAGGAGACGACCAGAGATCCACTCATTCAAATCCACACAAACCCCTTCCACCACACACATCGGCACCATATAACCCTAAAGTAGCAAAATGAAACATAAAATATCAAGAAACAAAAAAAACACAGAAAAAAACAGAAAAACACCCCAGGGCGTCCCCAGGGAGTGAAGGACAAAAGCACCTGTCACATAACCTGTAAACAGTCTTATAGCAATTTCATTACAAAAAAGCACAAAATAGTTCTCTTCCTTGAAAAAAGAATGAACTGTATCCAATGTATTGTAACAGTTAATGCAGCATATACATCACACTTGAATCCGGATACTATGTAATTAATAGGTTTTTAGTCCGGTTATTTATATTGTATGATATCCTATCCTGGACACAGGATACTTGAAGTGCTTGAAATTACCAATAGTATTTGCAATCCGTGTAGTGTTATGTCACACTGGAGAACGCAAGCTGTTATATGAGCGGCACCATTTCTAATATGCAAACAGATATTGGGAAGCGAGGTAAACTTAAGCTGCAGGTCCAACCTCACGCACTCAATTATTTTCACTCACGGTAAATACGCTACCACAGCATATGTGAACACAAGTCCTCAGTATATAACCCAAACCAGGGGGTTCAATATAGATGTCAGTTTAAAGTACCTTGTGTATCGATGGTACATTCCTCATTATACAGCAGAGTGATAGTGCTAGATGAAATTACCTGTGACAGTCCATTTTGGTATGTGCAGTATTACCGTGAGACTTATCAGCAGCGTGTTTGTTCCGTGTGGCAATGGACCGCAATCATAGTACTCCCATCTTGCTTCTTCCGTCTTAGGAGTCGTTGGCGATTCGCATACAGGATAGCTCAAACAGCCCAGGTAGACACAAAATGAACAGGAGTCACCCGATATGATATATCGGCATAGACTACCCCACACCGTCCTGAACAAAAACTCGAACACAATGCAAAACCCGAAGGCATTTACCCCTAATCTGAAAAATACTACATAGTAAACTTGCCTTCAAAAGTAAACTTTTTTTATTATTTACTCAAACTGACCATACTAAAAAAATAAAAATAATAATAGAAATATCATACATACATAGGGTTACGCAGTTCCAATCAGAGATTGTTTAAATATGTGTCAAACACCTAGGTTTATAATAACCATGTTGTTCGACCAAAAGCCTACCAAGGCAAATGTCTAACGTTGTATTTGACATTTGCCTTTTGCATTGTGTTCGAGTTTTTGTTCAGGACGGTGTGGAGTAGTCTATGCCGATATATCATATCGGGTGACTCCTGTTCATTTTGTATATTAGCACCTACCATGGATAAAATAAAGTGCATACTAGTTGGATGGATATAGACCATGGGTTAAAGGGGTACCCCCTTAGATTGATATGATTGCTATATTTTCGTTTCATTTTAGTATTAGTGGATAATATCGTTCTATTTGTGAGGATTTCACACATCCCTAGCTCCATATTCATGTGTATGGCAGTGACGTGCATAGAGAGCGGGTGTCGGTGAAGGGGGTGTGAATGGATTATCCAATAAGGTACTGACTAAATCTGTTTAAATATTACCTCCTTACAAGCACCTGCACATTTCCTTGACAAAGGGGCGGAGTCCCCAAAACGCGCGTCGGAATTAACCTGGACGCTTGCACCTGTGTCTACCTGGGCTGTTTGAGCTATCCTGTATGCGAATCGCCAACGGCTCCTAAGACGGAAGAAGCGAGATGGGAGTACTATGATTGCAGTCCATTGCCACACGGAACAAACACGCTGCTGATAATTCTCACGGTAATACTGCACATACCAGAACGGACTGTCACAGGTAATTTCATCTAGCACTATCACTCTGCTGTATAATGAGGAATGTACCATCGATACACAAGGTACTTTAAACTGACATCTATATTGAACCCCCTGGTTTGGGTTATATACTGAGGACTTGTGTTCACATATGCTGTGGTAGCGTATTTACCGTGAGTGAAAATAATTGAGTGTGTGAGGTTGGACCTGCAGCTTAAGTTTACCTCGCTTCCCAATATCTGTTTGCATATTAGAAATGGTGCCGCTCATATAACAGCTTGCGTTCTCCAGTGTGACATAACACTACACGGATTGCAAATACTATTGGTAATTTCAAGCACTTCAAGTATCCTGTGTCCAGGATAGGATATCATACAATATAAATAACCGGACTAAAAACCTATTAATTACATAGTATCCGGATTCAAGTGTGATGTATATGCTGCATTAACTGTTACAATACATTGGATACAGTTCATTCTTTTTTCAAGGAAGAGAACTATTTTGTGCTTTTTTGTAATGAAATTGCTATAAGACTGTTTACAGGTTATGTGACAGGTGCTTTTGTTCTTCACTCCATGGGGACGCCCTGGGGGTGTTTTTATGTTTTTTCTGTGTTTTTTTTTGTTTCTTGATATTTTATGTTTCATTTTGCTACTTTAGGATTATATGTTGCGGATGTGTGTGGTGGAAGGGGTTTGTGTGGATTTAAATGAGTGGATCTCTGGTCTTCTCCTAAGGTTTTCTAAGGAATGTCAGATTAATTATGACATAGTGTGAATCCAATAATAAAAACGTTTTGCTGTAATTTCTAAGACTCATTGGCTGGGATTATTGTGTTTTATATTATTATTGAGTCATGGACCAGACTCCATCCTGTGCCTGAGCACTTAACATTCATTAGGTGGTGCGGTCACTTTGTTAATATCTAAATAATAATGTTTTTACATAAGGAGTGAACATAAGGTATAAACATCCATTTTCATTCCTCGAAATGATAGTCAATAAATCATAGTGACCAAAACATGAATTGAACTAATGATATATTTTCAGTAATTAGGGTGGTTAAGGGAATGGGGGTGGGATGTAGTAGTTTCACTTACATGCAGTGGAAATCCGCAGTATGTAATTCGATGACCAGCTGCAGCAGGGGCAGCACCATCACCATGGACCGCAGCAACAACTATAGAATCAGCATGTGTAGACAGAACAACAGGGGATTGTAGGGCTTCCAGCACCCCTTGTGCCCCATGATGACCCCTTGTGCCCCATGATTGACCCCTTGTGCCCCATGATGACACCTTGTGCCCCATGATGCACCCCTTTGTGATTGGTTTGACAAACTTGCAGGGGCAGGAATAATAAATGCTTTGAAGAGGTTAACTATTTGTGATCAAGCTGCTGATATGTATGTTGTTAAGCATGCACTTGTTATGCCTTCAGAGAGTTACGTTGGTTTCTAAGTCAGTGCAAGGGCTGCTGTGCCTTCAATTTGTGGCGAGATGAGAATGGAGTAGATTTTCTGAAATCTGCACACGTAAGTCCTTACGCCGTATATTGGATACCAAACTGCGCGTGTTTTGTATGTCAGTCTATGGGCCAAAAAACGACAGGCGAAGTCAGAAATATACGCGCGTAACTTCTAAGTTACCCCGTATATAGGATACCAAACCCGCGCAAATATTGGCGTCGCCGGCTTTTGCGGGCGACGATTTATATCGGATCGAGGCCCTGGTTTTACTTTGTTTGCAATTGTTTTGATTATTTGCTATATATCTTAATTAAGCTACATTTGAGGTTTTAATAAATATATTTATATATTAAATTTTACTACATATCTCTTTTTGTTTTTTATAAATATATTTGATTATATATATATCTAGCTCTAGACCAGCCTGTTGTTAGGCGCCCACAGTTCACTTTTGACTCTACTTAATGCAGTATACTCCCTACCTTAATTATAAGAACCTCTACAAGGGGAAATTGCTCAAATGTTATACTATTCTATTCAGTTATAGCCTCATGGATGGAGCCTCCAAATATAAAGCAATCCAATGCTGGAGTTGATGTGCACGCATATATTTTTAGGTCTCTCTAAATGTAGATTATAGAGCACTCTTCCCTTACCATATGTTATTTTGGGGCGGACGTGATATATTATCACTACTGGGAGGAGTAGACTAACATGAGTTATTTGCAGTCACAAGGCTCAGAAGCTAACTAACCATATGTTAATCTCAAATGTGTTGTAAACTCACTTGCAGAATATGGTGCCTTATTAACATTCTAGGATAGCGGATGCCCCTCTAATGTTCATTTGAAACCGCATTTTTCTCAGTTGGACATATATTTATTTGGGAGTCCAATAAAAAGCCCTTTTTGGAGATGCATATTTAATAAAACAACTAGCCATTCCATAGGCCTCTTTGATACTCAGTGTCTCTGGGGTTAACTTCTCGTACTTTTCTGAAGAGTTAAAGAGGCCATATACATTGTCTAGAGGAGAATAACAGACAACCATTGGGATTCTCTCCCATCTTCCAATCTCTATACTTCACCTGCCCTCCGGGTATAGGGCCTATACCGAGGGCAGGGTTTAACTACCCAAGTTTGCGAATAATTATTTTAATTCTTAGGTCCAAGCCTAAAGGTATTACAACACTTTACTATTGCACAAGTATTTTTAGCCTGTTTATTTACTATGTGATTTCTCATTTGCTTCTTCATATGCTGCCAGCTGGCCATCTATATACTAGGCAATAACCCAGATTGTTATCTATTTCATATTGTGACTTATAGTTGATGGTCCTTTATATCCCCTATAATCCTAAATTTATGTACGGCGAGAATGCTTAATGTTTGTTTGCCCTCTTATTTTATCTTTCATTCGTCCCATGATGTGCCCATGAGAGACCCTTCTGCTAATAAGACACCTAATGCTAATGTCATTATATAGTCAATTGCCCTAACATGTCCCCATGTCCAAGAGTGACCATACTTAGCATCAAAGCTCCTCCCCTATATCATATAGATTCCATGGGTCCATGAGTGGCCTTTTGAAGCTATGGAGGTGCATTCTGTTTCAAGGGGGAAGATTTTTTCCCACATAATAAACCTCCTAGATTAGGAGGGTTAACTAAGTGGTTTATCTCGTCTATACCACAACCCTAACTACCCTCTTTATAGTAACTTTTACATTACAACATAATGTTGACCTTATTTTCCTAACCTAGCTCAGCAAGACTGGTTAACATTATCTACAAGTTAAGTTTAAACTCTTAAATCCAACACTTCATACTTACATATCTCATTATACCACTCATACATAAGAAATCTGGTTTCGTGACTTTTTGGCTACTGCCTACCGTGGTTTTTTTTGACTATGAGTGTATCCTTGTTTTTTTTTTCTCTTGTTTATATTGTTCCTTGATGTATTCCTTCAATGCATATGTCAGGTTTCTTTTTGAAACATAATGCTCATGTTTTTTTAAAAAAAATGAGGACTGTTAAGACAAATGTACAAACCTACTCAGATATGCCTTGAATATTTGTTTTGTTACTCTCAATTTGTCCTGTAATATGCATTTACTTTTTCCTCAATAAAAATCAGTTTTTTTTAAAAAAAAAACATTGCACTGAAAAACAACCTACACTATTTAACACTTAAACTGCTTAACCCCTAAACCGCTACAACCCCCCATAGCAAAACCCTGCTACACTACTTAAGCCCTAAACTGCCACAACTCTTATCGTAAAACCTCCACTATGCTACTTAACCTCTAAACTGACACAGCCCCTATTGCATTAACCCCCCTATTCTATTAACCCCTAAACTGCCATAACCCCCATTGCAATAAACCCCCCTACTCTAATAACCCTAAACCACAACAAACCCCATCACAATAAGCCCCCTACTCTATTAAGAACTAAAACACCACAACACCCATCACAATAAACCCTATACTCTATTAACCCCTAAACTGCCACAACTCCCATTGCAATAAGCCCGGTACTTTATCAACCCCTTAAAAGCTAACCCCTCAAAAACCGTAACATAAGACCAGCAAAGTTACAAAAAATAATAAAAGACTACTAGTTTTAAAAACAGTAAACACAAAAAATAAAAAACACTACAAGTTAAAAAAAACATAAAAATAAAAAAGTCCTATATTAAAACTAAAGAACCCAAAAAATAAAAAAGACAACTAAAAAACCCCTATCCTAAAAAAACTATACTAAAAATACCCCCCTCCAAAAAAAAAAAAAAAAACTGTGGCTAGATCCCCAAGATTTCACTCACCATCTTGAAACTGGTTACTTAGGCGGCGGGAAATGGCGGGTCCATGGCGGAAGTGTTCCTCTTCTCCATGGCGAAGAGGTGTCCTTGCATTTCTATTGGCTGATTTTCCTATTCAAATTCAAATCAGCCAATAGAGAGAAAGCTTTTTCTATTAATTGATTTGAATTTGAATTGGAAAATGTTTACTTTCAACTTGTAATACTTGTAGCTTCTAGCTAAGTTAATGCTCGAGTGGGAGCGGTAATAACCACTCCACTTGCAATCAAGCCCTAAATCTAGCATCACTGCACTGCAAATGGGTTGCATTTACACACAAAAATATGAGGGCTATGCCAAAAACAGTCAGCAAAAGTGGGCATAACTTTTTTATTAACTGATGTAGGTTGTTCAAATTGCACATGTTATTGGAGTGACTCTTTCTCTATACAGATGTTTCATAATCTTTTTCTTTCTTGCAGGTGAATAATGGATTCCAAGCAGAAGCAACGTGCTTTCATTGAGTTCTTGATGAAGGTGGGGTGCAGGCTGTCCGACATCCACAGAAGGCTATGGAATATGTACAGAGATGACACCATGGACAAGAGCAATGTGCACAGGTGGATGAAGAAGTTTATAGAACGGTAAACCAGCATTGAAGACAAACTGCACAGTGGGAGACCATGAACTGCGACCACTGATATGATCGTCAACTAGTGGACGAGTTGATTTGTGCGGACAGATGTGTCACAATCCATAAACTTTCTGCACAACTAGACTGTTGTCACAATGCCATACAGAAGATTGTGGGAAACTTAGGGTATTGGAAAGTGTGTGCAAAATGTGTACCTCAGCAGTTGACATCCGATTTGGAGGAGAGAGAAGGGTGGAAGTCTGCTCTGATCTGCTTGAAGTTTTTGAAGCCAATGAAAACATGTTTTTTTTCTGATTTGGTGGCAGGAGATGAAACGTGGGACTTATACCTGTACGATCCCATAAAGGACAGTCTTCGGGGAACAACGATTTGATGACACAGCTGAGGATTCGAGAGTTGGGTTCAACAATGGTGTAAAAGCCTCACTTGTAATGGAGACTATGTTGAGTAGTACCTTTGTAGAGAGGAAGAGTTACTCCAACAACATGTGCATTTTGAACGACCTACATCAAAATAGTTATGCAAACTTTTGCATTACTTTTGGTACAGCCCTCATGGATATATATATATATATATATATATATATATATATATATATATATATATATATATATTAACAATTAGGCATGTACAATAAATGTTTTATATATGTACAGTCCAAATCAGTAATTGCAAAAATTCTGCATAAAATAATAATTCAGTTATTAATTGAAATTGATCTGATGCAGAGGTGGACATGTAGCTAGTTGTAAATATGACAGCAAATTTTTGCTTTAGCTTCTATATATATGTATTTGTTTGATTTCTTTTTACCCACACAGTGCAGCCTTTTACCCACATTTTTAGAGATCAATAGAAATTAAACAGTCCAGCGTTGAGTATACTGTCTGTATAGTCCTAAGTCATACACTGACAGTGAAGCCCCAGCTGTATCCCATAAACAGCTCTGCTATGCCCCTGGTTTATGGTTGTGTGAGTAGCTTGTGCATCTGTAATATCAACACAAAGCTAAATCATTTCTTGTTGTTAGCAAGGCACTGACTGTGGAGTTAGATCTGCACGTATAGAGAGCAGTGGCGTCACTAGGGTTGGTGTCACTCGGTGCGGTAAGATATGGTGTCACCCCCCCCCCCCCCAGAAAGCAGACACACACAAAAACACAGGCAAACACACATACAAACACTCAGACACACTTAAAAACATACTCAGATGCACACACAAACACTCGGAAACACACTCAGACACACACACAAAAACACACACACAAAAACACTGAGACACACACACACACAAAAACTCAGACACACACTTACAAAATATGTAAACTGCACTGCATTAATTATAAAGATCATGCCTAGAGCTGCTCCCTGGCTCAGCAGAGCATCAAATGAAAGATAAACAGAGCACTCTAAAAATAAATCACTAAAGAAAAAGTTTAGGCGCAAACTATGAAAATTCTGCTCTCTGACTCTGTTCCAAGCCTGTCAGTGCACAGCCCCGGGCCGCGTGCCTACCGCTTCTTATGGCCAATCACCTCTGCACTCTGCCCACCCCCAGACCCCCGCCCGCCCTCCTACCTGTTCAGTGTGCACTTAGTGTACCGTAACCGTAATGGTCTGGTGGGCATCATACGTGGCTCCTTCACTTTAAAGACAGTGTCAAACAGTCATGTGGTCAGGTGCCAGGCATCCCCTCATGATTTGCCAGTTCACGTTTAGAGAGACAGCACAGCAGTGAGTGACATGTCACTGAGCGGTGAGCACAGATAGGCAGGCAGGTTTAGGCTAGCAGCGCAACTTTGCAAGCCCCACGGCATGCCCACAACATTCATAGTGAAATTGGGCAGGGGAGAAGCAAAGTACAAACAAGCAAAAGCAGCCGGGAAAACTATTTGTTGAAATTGCAGCACTGGCTCAAGGGGCAAACAAATTGTGTGTCTACAACTTCCCCAGTCCCACCAATGTTCACAAATGCCAGCCCCTCTAATAAAAAAAAATCTATGCATTTCAACATTGTATTTCTTTGAATTTCAATAAAATTTTGGTGTCACCCCCTGGAGGGTGTCACCCGGGTGCGGCCCGCCCCCCCCCGCCCCCCCCTAGTGACGCCACTGATAGAGAGTGAAATTTGGGTAAGTCTTCTATGCCTATCTGTGGTGGGAAACACGGCAGCAAGAAGTAGCTTCTGTTGTATAATAGAGGAATGCATCGTTTCAGGAAACTAACAAGTCAGCAACCCTCCTCTCATTTCAAAGCTTCTGCCTAGTTTCTAAATCACGATAAAATATAGTGTGATAATTAGTCTTGAAAAGCTGTCAGGATATTCATTATGAGACGCTATCCAAGCAAGCATCACTGTCCATAACATCGGCGCATTGCGCATGCGCAAAAAAACACAGTATAAGATCGAAAAGTAACTGCAATCACACGTTTGATGATGATACTAATGACAGAATAGGGAGGTGGCAGGCGGATATTTTAAACCCACAGAGGCACAAAAAATAAGTACTATTACTTGTAAACGAGATATGTTAAAAATTTGGACAATAGTAAGCAATAATAAGCGTTTGCTACTTTAAGTTTGTCTTTTATGACAATTGGAATCCTTCTTGGTACATGAATTACTGGAAGTGCATCTGCTTTATTTAATGCTACATTTGCCAGGTAAACAACCTAGCCCTTGAAACACATCTGAAAATAGTTCCTCAACTTGTTGCTTAGATAAACCTTTGCTATACTGATCAACAGTCATGATTATTTTTATAAGATTTAGCTTTTTACATGCACAAAATTCCAAATATATTTTTGTTTTGTAAATGCACTGATATGAGCACTTTTTTTAGTATGTGTAGACAGTGTCCTCCATAAACAACAAGTTTTGACAGACCAGAATTTTCAAGACAGACTTTTCAAACTCACGTTTGCCAACTTTTCATAATATATTCCCACAGGAATGCAATTTACTTGTGCACTTGTATCAATCTTGCATTTTTGGTATGTTTTGTGTGCTCACAAGAATCTTAAAGTGATGGTAAATTCTAGTGTTTGGGAAACGCTAGGATTGATTATTGAAACAAATAAAGGAGACTTTCATTCATGAAAGAAATCTTCATGCAGAAATGTCCTTTATTTGTTTAAAGTTTTCGCCATTCTGAGCTGCTTATGCAGTTCACGGCAGAACGCTGTTTTGCTAGAGAGGGGAAGTTTCCAGCCATGCAGAACATCCCACTCCCAAGGGCACCAAGCCGGATTTGCCGCACCGCTATTGGCTAAGAGGTGAAAACGTCACAACCTAAGCAGCTCAGGGCGATGTACGCTTGAAACAAGTAAAGTAGCTTTCAGTATGAAGCATTTTATACTTCATGAATGAGAGTCACTTTATTTGTTTCAATGGTCAATCCTAGCGTTTCACAAATGCTAGGATTGACTTTCACTTTAAGATATTCTTCTTGTTCTACATTTGTTTTAACCACCATAGCTAGGAATATTTTACTTTGATCAATGTCACTTTCAGTTTTATCCACCTGATTTACTGACTTCCTATACTTTATTGTGGTGTTTCCCCGTGCCCTGGCAAAATGGTTATTTTTCAGACATTTGTAACATGTTTTCCCCTGTATATTCTTAGGGGCCTATTTATTAATGTGCGAATGGACATGATACGATGTAGCATATCTTGTCCACCGCACATCGATAAATGCCGTCGGCATTTATCATTACACAAGCAGTTCTTGTGAACTGCTTGTGCAATAGCGCCCCTGCAGATTTGCAGCCAATCACTGCTAGCAGGGGTTGTCAATCAGCCCGTTCGAATAGAATCGGGCTGATTGATGTCCACAGCCTCTTTAGACCGCTGCTTCATAACTACTGTTTCCCACAAGCCTGAAGGTTTGCGCAGAAACAGGGGCATCAAGCTCCATTTGGAACTTGATAATTCGGCCCTTAGTGTGTTTTTTGTGCCACAATTACTAGAGCTTCTTCTGTACAGACTGTGCAGTGGTTTGGCTTTGTTGCCATGAGTCAGATTACTTTAACTTTTCATTTGCACCATGTGTAAGACTCCTGTGTCTGTGTCACTATGAAGTAACTGCATGTCCGCTCTGGATGTTTCATATGCTATAGCTAGTTTTACTGCACTGTGTGTTATTAGATCTTCTTCTAGCAGTATTTTTCCTGTACTTCTCTAGAATTGGTTCCCATCACAATTCTATATTTATCATCACAGTCATGAAAAGTACAGTCTTTAGCTATTAAATGTAGGTATGTGACCCACTCATCTATAGATTCTGTTTTACCCTGATTTTTTCGTTGAACAGATATTTTTTTTTTCTTAGGTTTACACTGTTTCAAACTTCTCAAATAACACATTGGCCTCTATTTATCAAGCTGTCTACTTTCTAGCATTCGCCGGCCCAAATACGCTAGCCTAACATCGCCGCCGCGGACCTGAATACGCTCGCCAAATTTATCAAGAAAGCTGTCAAAAAGCCACGCACCAAGTACGGTGCGATGAGCAGCGGACTGTTGTTAACTAACAGTCTTCGATCTCGCTTGACTGTTTCTTGCTAGCCTGTCACTAAGCACCCACACTATACTATACTGTTATACCCCCTAAATCGCTGCTCCCGAAGCCCCCCGCAACTAGATAAACTTATTAACCCCTAAATCGCCGCTCCCGGACCCCGCCGCAACTATAATAAATATATTAACCCCTAAACCGCCACTCCCGGACCCCGCCGCAACTATAATACATATATTAACCCCTAAACCGCCGCTCCCGGACCCCGCCGCCACCTACACTATACCTATTAACCCCTATTCCGCCCGCACCTACATAAAGTTATTAACCCCTATCCTGCCGATCCCGGACCCCGCCGCAAATAAATAAAACTCCTAAACCGCCGCTCCTGGAGCCCACCGCCACCTACATTACATTTCTTAACTCCTAATCTGCCCCCCTACACCGCCGCCACCTACATTATATCTATTAACCCCTAAACCTAAGTCTAACCCTAAGTCTAACACCCCCCTAACTTAAATATTATTTAAATTAATCTAAATAAATATTCCTATAATGAAATAAATTATTCCTATTAAAAACTAAATACTTCCATATAAAATAAACCCTAAGATAGCTACAATATAACTAATAATTACATTGTAGCTATTTTAGGGTTTATTTTTATTTTACAGGCAACTTTGTATTTATTTTAACTAGGTACAATAGCTATTAAATAGTTATTAACTATTTAATAGCTACCTAGTTAAAATAACTACAAATTTACCTGTAAAATAAATCCTAACCTAAGTTACAATTACACCTAACACTATACTACAATTAAATTAATTAAATACAATTACCTACAATTAAATAAAATTAAAAAAAAAAAAGCTACAATGTAATTATTAGTTATATTGTGGCTATCTTAGGGTTTATTTTATAGGTAAGTATTTAGTTTTAAATAGGAATAATTTATTTAATTATAGGAATATTTATTTAGATTAATTTAAATAATATTTAAATTAGGGAGTGTTAGGGTTAGACTTAATAAATGTAATGTAGGTGGCGGTGGGCTCCAGGAGCGGCGGTTTAGGGGTTAACCAATTAATTTATTAGCGGCGGGGTCCGGGATCGGCAGAATAGGGGTTAATAACTTTATGTAGGTGGCGGCGTTATAGGGGGCGGCAGATTAGGGGTTAATAGGTATAATGTAGGTGGCGGCAGGGTCCAGGAGCGGCGGTTTAGGGGTTAATAAATTTATTATAGTTGCGGCGGGGTCCGGGAGTGGCGGTTTAGGGGTTAAACATTTTCTTTAGTTGCGGCGGGTTCCGGGAGTGGCGGTTTAGGGGTTAATACGTATAATGTAGGTGGCGGGCGGCAGTTTAGGGGTTAATAAGTATAAAGTAGGTGGCGGCGGTGTAGGGGGGTAGATTAGGGGTGTTTAGACTCGGGGTACATGTTAGGGTGTTAGGTGCAGACACTTCCCATAGGAATCAATGGGATATCAGGCAGCAGCGAGCATAAGCTCTCTCTGCTGCCAGACGCCCATAGATTCCTATGGGATCCGCCGCCTCCAGGGCGGTGGATTGAAAACCAGGTACGCTGGGCCGGACTAGTGGCGAGCGTACCTGGTTGTTCTTTGATAACTAACAAAAGTAGTCAGATTGTGCCGAACTTGCGTTCCATCGATCTGGAACGCAACCATCGATCTGTGTCGGACTGAGTCCGGCGGATCGTATGTTACGTCACTAGATTCTACTTTTGCCGATCTGTAGGGCTTGATAACCATGGCGAATCAGCCTCCCCACAAATACACTGCGGAATTCCAGTGTATTTGCGGTTGACGGCTTGATAAATAGAGGCCATTGGGATATTTTTTACCTGCAGCAGAAATAGCTCCGCTGGCACTCCATGATCTGCATATAGCTCTGCCTTTCTCTCCAATGCAAATGCAAAACTGTGCAGCCTTCTGCTCCTGTGTCCTCTTGACAGCATCAGGGCAAATAATAATTTCATGAGTTCTTTCCATTTTGCATACCCCCAACTGTCCCGCTTTTTATGGGACAGTACAGATTTTAGGGGTCTGTCCCGCTGTCCCGAGGAAAGTGCTATCTGTCCCGTATTGCCCCTGACCCCCAGGTTCACTCAGCTGCAATTTGTATTTTTAAAAAGAAAAAAGTTGTATTCCTATTGGGTCCAACCTTACCATGTGTTGGTATTGTACCCATTGTATGTCATGAGAGATTGGGATTCTATTGGAGGGGGGTGGCCACCACTGCTGCAGCAACAGCAGGGTACAGACCACCCCGGGTAACTGAAGGATCAGAAAATGCTTCTTTGGGTTTAGTTTTATATATGAAATTTCTGGTTTTATTCTTTGAAACCACAACCCATCAAAATGGGTCGAGCTAGCAGGGAAATCAGATCTGCTTCTCTTATCACTTTTTGTTGTACACAAATACTTCCTTATCTGTATTATCTCTCCTACCTCCCACTGAGAGTGTAATGTCTTCTGTTGGCTATGTTTATACAGTTTTTCTATAGCCTAAACATAAAGGGATACTACACACACATTTTTTCTTTAATGATTCAGATAGAGCATGCCATTTTAAGCAACTTCTAAATGACTCCTATTATCAAATTTTCTTCATTCTCTTGCTATCTTTATTAAAAAATCAGGGATGTAAAGCATAGGAGCCAGCCCATTTTAGGTTCAGCCCCCTGGATAGTGCTTGCTTATTGGTGGCTATATTTATATGTATCATTATTTTTTGTCAAATATATATCTATACCTATATCTATATAGATATATACAGATATATATATAGATATATATTGTATATATAGAAGTATATAGAAATAGTTATAGAAAAAAGTGAAGAACTTAGAAATTTAAAGTATTACTATTAAAACACATTTAAACACATTAAAAATAAATAAAAATTATATTGCATGTTTCAAGGTATTTGAATGGGAAGGGCTCAAAAAGTGTATATATATATATATGTTTAAATGTGTGTATTTATGTGTATACTAGTGGTAAAGCCGGTGAACATGGGCCAAAATGTTTAATGAAAGGAATATACCTATCCTTCTATCCATCTGTCCCTATCCCTCTGTCCCTATTCATCTGTCCCTATCCCTCTATCCCTGTCCCTCTATCCCTCTGTCCCTATTCCTCTGTCCCTATCCCTCTGTCCCTATCCCTCTATCCCTGTCCCTATTCCCTTTTCCCTATCCCTCTGTCTCTATCCCTCTGTCTCTATCCCTCTGTCCCTATCCCTCTGTCCCTGTCCCTATCCTTCTGTCCCTATCCCTCTGTCCCTGTCCCTCTGTCCCTATCCCTCTATCCCTGTCCCTATCCCTTCTGTCCCTATCCCTCTGTCCCTAACCCTCTATCCCTATCCCTATCCTTCTGTCCCTATCCCTCTGGCCCTGTCCCTCTATCCCTGTCCCTCTGTCCCTATCCCTCTGTCCCTATCCCTCTATTCCTCTGTCCATATCCTTCTATCTCTTTGTCCCTATCCCTCTGTCCCTATCCCTCTGTCCCTGTCCCTCTGTCCCTATCCCTGTCCCTATCCCGTTGTCCCTATCCCTCTATCCCTCTGTCCCTATCCCTCTGTCCCTATCCCTCTGTCCCTGTCCCTCAGTCCCTATCCCTGTCCCTATCCCTCTGTCCCTATCCCATTGTCCCTATCCCTCTATCCCTCTGTCCCTATCTCTCTGTCCCTATCCCTCTATTACTGTCCCTCTATCCCTACACCTCTATCCCTGTCCCTCTGTCCCTATCCCTCTGTCACTATTCATCTGTCCCTCTATCCCTCCTGTCCCTCTCCCTCTGCCCTTGTGCCTATCCATCTGTCCCTATCTCTCTGTCCCTATCCCTTTGTCCCTATCCCTTTGTCCCTGTCCATCTGTCACTATCCCTCTGTCCCTATCCCTCTATCCCTGTACCTATCCCTCTGTCCCTGTCCCTCTGTCCCTGTCCCTATCCCTCTGTCCCTCTCCCTATCCTTCTGCCCATAAACCTCTGTCCCTGATCCCCCTCAAACAGCTCTCTAACCCCCGCTAACTATTGCCGCCATCTTAGGGACTGGCAGCTGTCTGCCAGTACCTATAACCCCCTTTTTTATTCTTTTGTTTGTTTGTTTTTTCTGTAGTGTAGTGGTCCCACCACCTCCCCACCTCCCACAATTACCATTTATCCCCCCCTGGCATCCCCAACCCCCTTTTCTGTAGTGTAGCTCCCCCATCCCTCCCTGTTCCTTTAATTTCTGTAGCGTAGGGCCCTCCCACTCCCTCCCCTTCTTTCCGCTGCTAAACCACCCACTCAGAACCCCCATCCCACCCACACATCCCACCGGAACCAGCAGAAGATTGTTACAGACGGAGACACACAGAGTGGCACTGTCTGTAACGATCAGGTATCTGCCCTCATATGGAGGCGGAGCACCAATCGCACTCCGGCTCCATATGCAGCAGATGCCTGAAGCTTCAGGAGCTCTAGCTCTCGGCTATAACATAACAGCTGAGAGTGCTGGAGCTTCCTGAAGTTGTCCCGCGCTGCAGGGATTTGGCCGGGCGCGCAACCTATGCATGAATGAATTCCTTAAAGAGACACGTGTCTCCTTTCCAAATGAGAAAGACATCATCTATGTACTTGAGCCACAAAATGATATTATCTGCATATTTTTCCATAATTGGTACCAAAAACAAACTCACGCTCCCACCACCCCAAGTATATATTTGCGTAGGTAGGGGAACATGCAGTCCCCATTGCCGTTCTGCGAATTTGCAGGAAAAAATTATCGTTAAAAACGAAAAAGTTGTGGCTCAGTATGAAGGTTAGTAGTTTAACTAGGAAGTCATTTTTCAGGATATTTTCAGATGCTTCCATTTGGAGAAAATAGTTAACAGCATGGCAACCCCATTTGTGTTCAATTGATGTATACAATGACTCTAGATCACAGGTTGCTAAAAGCATGTCATCCTCAAGGGTCATACCTTCTATTTTGCTAATGACATCCATTGTGTCCCTAGTGTATGAAGGGAGTGTAAGGACTATGTTTCTTAGGCGTAGATCCAAATATCTTGATGCCTGTTCACAAAGGCTACCAATACCTACCACATTTGGTCTGCCTGGAGGTATTGTTTTATTCTTATGTATCTTTGGCAGTAGGTAAAAACTAGCAGTTTTAGGGTTCTCTACTGCCAAGAACTTCAGTTCTTTTTCATCAATCAGACCGTCCTTTTTGGCATCATTAATTAAAGTACAATGCATTCTCAAGTAATCACTAATCGGATTATTCCATAGAAATTTGTAACAATTAGTGTCTCCTAGTTGTCTCATAGCCTCAGCAATGTACATTTTTATTGGCCAAATGACAATATTGTCTGATGGTTTAATTACTATGTCATCCCATTTTTGGATATCATTCAAGGCCCACTTCTCTGCTCTATTGAGATTGCTCAAATCTCTATCTCTGAGATTCATCACATCTCTGCAAACTACTTTTAAAAATATTTCAATCTGTGGGTATAAAGATATTTGTGGCATGAAGGTTGACTTTTTAGTGATTTTTTTTTCTGCCAGTCTGAAATGTATGGTACGGCCATTTCATTATCTTCTAGTAGTGTTACAAAATCCATAATTGCTTGTGTTTCTTTATCACTATCATTATGTTTTGTGTACATTTTTTGAGTGCTAATTTCCTAACAAAAAGATTGATGTCCTTGATGACATCAAAGAAGTTTATCTTATTGGAGGGTGAGAATGACTATCCTCTACTGAGTACATTTATATGATTAGGGGACAGAACTTTTATTCTTTTTGTTTGCCTTCCTTCTCATTTTTTAAGAGGAGAGTTTGTCTATCACTAGCGTTAGGTACTAGGAGTGTTCTACTTGAAAACCCTTCTGCCCCTTCCTCTCCTGCTGAGGATTCATATTCAGATGTAGATGCATCATCCTTACTGACTTTAGATGGCACTAAATTCCTCCTATGTCTGGGCTTTCTTTCGTCCCAGGTAAAAATTCTTCCCTGTTCAAAATCTTTAATATCCCTACTACTAAGTTTTGCACATTTTGTTTTAATAATATCCTTCTCTTTCCCATCCAGCTCCTCTCTTAAGTTCTTATAAGCTGTCTTAAAATTTTCCAAACTTTCAAAGGCTTTAAGTTTAATATTTGTTTCTGAGATTTCTTTGTTCAGTTCTTCCACAATTTCTGTCTCATAATCTGACAGAATAGCAACCAAGGTTTCTGAGCAGGAGATCAGGGCTTGTTCCCATCTTCCTCTGTAGTTCTCTATGTGAAAACTAAAGGTGGGGAACAGTCTTACTCTAAGACCTATATATATATATATATATATATATATATATATATATATATATATATATATCCAAACAAAAGATTGCACTCACAGGACTTCTTAAAGGGACAGTCCCCCATAGAATTGTTATTGTTTTAAAAGATAGATAATCCCTTTATTACCCATTCTCCAGTTTTGCATAACCAACACAGATATATTAATACACTTTTTTCCTCTGTGATTACCTTGTATCTAGGAACCGTCTTCCAGCCCCCTGATCACATGACTGTGACTGTTTATTATCTATTGTCTTAAATTTAGCATTGTGTTGTGCCAAATCTTAAATTACCCCCTGTGCCTGAACACAGTGTTATCTATATGGCCCACGCGTACTTTCTGTCTCTTTGTGTTGAAAAGAGATTTAAAAAGCATGTGATAAGAGGCAGCCCTCAAAGGCTTTGAAATTAGCATATGAGCCTACCTATGTTTAGTTTAAACTAAGAATACCAAGAGAAAAAAGCAAATTTGATGATAAAAGTAAATTGGAAAGCTGATTAAAATTAAAAGTCCTATCTGAATAATGAAAGTTTAATTTATGCTAGACTGTCCCTTTAAATAAGTAAATACATATATTTTAAATGGAACGTTTTTGAGGATCTCGTCCCCTTCGTCAGCATACAAAGTAAAAGAAAATCACACAATTTATAGTGGGTACACAGCAAACAAAAATCTCCTACCTAGCATTTTGTTGGCGCCAAAATGTAGTGCTGGAACACAAAATGCGTTCCACTATCTCATGCCACCGAAAGGCTAGTGACACAACACCCGGGTCGGTGTCCGTAACATATTAGAATAAAAATAAATCAAGATAACCAAACATCTATTGTGTATATACATAAGAAGGACAAGATGTGATGTTACCGTAGTTATGTTGTCTCGAATGGCTCTGGTATATTGTGTGACATGTTTCCATCAAATTACGCTGTTGCCATGGAGATAATACCATAAACAGTAAACCGCATCAGACATATAACTTGCAGTGAGCGATGTTAGTGAAATTTTTAGCATAACGCTTAACACTTAACCTCAGAGTGAACAATTCTACGCTCATCATATATCCTCCATATTTAATAAGTGATCGATATGCTTAAAGTGTATATCTAAAAAAAATAAAAAAAAAATAAAGGCCAAATTCTGGAGGTTCCGCTGTTCACAATCTATATCTCACACCTTTACAGCATGACCCACCATTAGTCACCTGCCTGGGTGCAATGATAAAGTACAATATCCAAACAAAAGATTGCACTCACAGGACTTCTTAAATAAGTAAATACATATATTTTTAATGGAACGTGTTCAAGGATCTCGTCCCCTTCGTCAGCATACAAAGTAAAAGAAAATCACACAATTTATAGTGGGTACACAGCAAACAAAAATCTCCTACCTAGCAATTTATTGGCGCCAAAGTGTAGTGGTGGAACACAACATGCGTTCCACTATCTCATGCAACCGGAAGTGTAGTGACACAACATCCGGGTCGGTAACATATTAGAATAAAAATAAATCAAGATAACCAAACATCTATTGTGTATATACATAAGAAGGACAAAATGTGATGTTACCGTAGTTATGTTATCTCAAATGGCTCTGGTATATTGTGTGACATGATTCCGTCAAATTACGCCGTTGCCATGGAGACAATACCATAAACAGTAAACTGCATCAGACATATAACTTGCAGTGAGCGATGTTAGTGACATTTTTAGCATAACGCTTAACACTTAACCTCAAAGTGAACAATTCTACGCTCATCATATCCTCCATATTTAATAAGTGATTGATATGCTTAAAGTGTATACCTCAACAAAAAAAAAAAGGATGCAACTGGTGATATTGTGAAGAACTTAACATGCATCTCAAACTTAACGGCCCAATAAGGGGCACCCCTTATATTCATTGCCATAGCGGTATCTGAATTTTTTTTTTGGCAAAATATCATATAGTGCAAGTTATCAGATGTCTACCAATGTGATCAAATCTCAGTAAATAATCCAAAATACTAGTGCACAAAAAGTTATGTTCTAGATAATAGTTTGTTAGTGTATTTTCTAGTCTTTGAATGTATATAATTTGTAACATTTTGTAGTTTATTTTAATTTTATTGGGGTATACAGTGTGAGTGTAGCACTGTCAATCCCCATTCTGCTGAGATCCAAGACAATTATCTAGAACAGAACTTTTTGTGCACTAGTATTTTGGATTATTTACTGAGATTTGATCACGTTGGTAGACATTTGATAACTTGCACTATATGATATTTTGCAAAAAAAATGTTTTCAGATACCGCTATGGCAATGAATATAAGGGGTGCCCTTATTGGGCTGCTAAGTTTGAGATGCATGTTAAGTTCTTCACAATATCACCAGTTGTATCCTTTTATTTTTTTGAGATATACACTTTAAGCATATCAATCACTTATTAAATATGGAGGATATATGATGATCGTAGAATTGTTCACTTTGAGTTTAAGTGTTAAGCGTTATGCTAAAAATTTCACTAACATCGCTCACTGCAAGTTATATGTCTGATGCGGTTTACTGTTTATGGTATTGTCTCCATGGCAACGGCGTAATTTGACAGAATCATGTCACACAATATACCCTATATCCTTCTTATGTATATACACAATAGATGTTTGGTTATCTTGATTTATTTTTATTCTAATATGTTACGGACACTGACCCGGATGTTGTGTCACTACACTTCCGGTTGCATGAGATAGTGGAACGCATGTTGCGTTTCATCACTACACTTTGGCGCCAATAAAATGCTAGGTAGGAGATTTTTGTTTATTGTGTACCCACTATAAATTGTGTGATTTTCTTTTACTTTGTATGCTGACGAAGGGGACGAGATCCTCGAAAACGTTCCATTAAAAATATATGTATTTACTTATTTAAGAAGTTCTGTGAGTGCAATCTTTTGTTTGGATATTGTACTTTATCATTGCACCCAGGCAGGTGACTAATGGTGGGTCATGCTGTAAAGGTGTGATATATATATATATATACACACAAAAACATCTTTAGACACCCCTAAGATCTGTGCAAAAGCTGATCTAAGTATGGGACAAAAGAGGAAGGCGTTCCTGGAGACTTCCGTAGCAAAAAAAAAGCAGCTTTATTGGAATAGAAATTAAAATGAGCGCACAGTAGACAAAGAGTGCTGACTGGTCTTACGTGTTTCGGCTGGTGCCGTAGTCATAGACCTGACAGTGTGTTAGCCAGCTGTGTTTAAAAACACTCTTAAGTTATTTCATTTGTTAATTGATAAAAGAGGTAAAACACCTCCTACTATTCATTTAAACCTACGTGTTCAATAGCATTATCATTGTGTCTAAATACAGTATAGAGTAGTAGAAAACAGTGAATCAACAAGTTATACATGGATAGCAAACATAATTGTAAGCGAAGTTTAAAAAATTCCTAGATAATCATACAACCTTTTCTGATACATCTATCTAATATGGAGTTAGGGAGTACAGTAAGTGTGGTAATTAAAAAAGGAAGAAATATACTGTTTGATTGTATACTTAATCATCATCATCAACCCATATTAGTGAATGTTCTATACACAGTAATACATATCTTAATGAAAGCATATATTTAGGACACCTTATAGCTCATTCTTTCTGTCCCTCTTCTATTATACTCTAATAGGGACAAATATAAGATATAGCATTTTGTCTCACTCTGGAAATAATGAAAAACCATTAAGTCGATAGATGAGTAAAAATACTCAGTAAAAGAGGTATTTCCTTTATATGATAACATAAGTGTACATCTATATTTAATCTATTTCCAGTGGTTAATAACGTCATATTCAGAGTTGAAACATCTTGGTACTTGGGTTTTCAAAAAATCTAGAATACTTCTTGTCTAGACAACAACTTATCTCTGTCCCCACCTCTCTTAGGGCATCTCACAACTTCAATGGCCCTCCATTTAAAGTTATCTACACATTTATTGTGCTGGTCCAAAAAGTGTATAGATAGGGCAGAGCAGCGCTTCTCATTCATAATGTACCCCAGGTGTTCCCATATTCTTGATCTAACATTCCTAGTGGTCATACCCACATATTGCATCTGATGTTGGATACATTCAATTAGATAGACCACATAGGATGTTGAACAATTAATGCATCCCTTAACAGCAAAATGTTGCCCAGTGACACACAAATAAAAATCACTACCTGTGGTTAAGAAGTCACAAGACTTACATCTAGCACTGCCTGCATCTAAATGTACCATTGTAACTGAGCCAAGAGCTCATAGGAGACGTTGTGGGTGGTTGACTAGGGATCTAAGTATGTTTTACTTGTACAAGAGGATATTCAGCTCCGAAAAGAGCTAAATACCAAAAATAACCTCCTACTTTCGCATTCGGCAGCGAACGAAACGGCCAAATGCACACATCTAATATATACATTGGAGCCCTTTCTAGTCAAACACTTTGCCATATACCATATCACTTTTTGGCAGCAAGATTTTGATTGAAGGCTAGCCACTATTGATACCAATGTAAAAAGACGATATCGGCTGCACATAAGGGGATGAATAAAAACAAAAAGGTTTTGAAACTTTTCATTGAAAATATGTCTGTTCCATGCCTGTTCATATATTTATTATGTTTCAATAAAACTTTTTGTTTTAAATCATCCACTGTAGTTTACACAGTGATGCTGCAGTTTAATTCACTGCCTTTGCATCTAGCACCTTGCCTGTGAGAACGTACTATCAGCGGATGACTTCATCACCAGGTGCCTGGAGCTGGGACTGTTTTTTTGATATTACATTTACATTTTACACAAACAATTATATTTTTACTCAATATATATTTTCTATTACACTTTCTTTAAATGTTTCCTTAAGCAGAAATCAGGCTTACTGACATGTAGCTGCCTGATTCATCCATTCAACCTTCTGAAGCTGCAATGAAAGAAAATGCAAGAAAAACAATAAAACAATGTCATAATTTACTTAATTGAAACTGAAAGCATACACATTAATTACTGGCTGCCAGCAAGCGTTGCTTTCTATGATTAAATACCTGTTAACCCTTTAACTGCTGAACCATTTCCACCCCTTTGCTGAGCTGTTTTGCGGTTTTTACATGCTGCTCACATTTAGGCCCTTCTCTAGGTCATCTTTCTTTGAGAAACCCACATATATTATATTTTTTTCAGGAGACCCAGCAAATTCAAACTATAACATTATTTTGTGTATATATCATGTCGTGTAAGAAACCTGAAGCAAAAAGTGTGAAAAAATTCATTATTTTAATTAAAATTTTAATAAACAAAGTTAATTTTACTCCTATAAACTAACATAGAACCGCCGTCGCAAGTCGGTATTACATATGGAGACATTTTACTCGGTTTTCACCTCGCCGCACATAGGCAGGTGCAGCAAGCCTTGCGCTGAATATATAAGTACCGTAAAACCCTAACCGTAAACCCTAAACCTAACCATAAAAACCCCCTAACTTTAACATAATTAA
Organism: Bombina bombina; assembly: GCF_027579735.1. Taxonomy (NCBI): domain Eukaryota; kingdom Metazoa; phylum Chordata; class Amphibia; order Anura; family Bombinatoridae; genus Bombina; species Bombina bombina. The sequence continues at coordinate 983,250,534 of NC_069499.1, read as the reverse complement.
AATAAAGCTAAACTAAACTTACAATTATTAACTAAATAATACCTGTTTAAAACTAAATACATACTTACCTGTGAAATAAAACCTAAGCTAGCTACAATATAACTAATAGTTATACTGTAGCTAGCTTAGGTTTTATTTTTATTTCACAGGTAAGTTTGTATTTAATTTAACTAGGTAGACTAGTTAGTAAATAGTTATTAACTATTTACTAACTACCTAGTTAAAATAAATACAAACTTACCTGTGAAATAAAACCTAAGCTGCCTTACACTAAAACTTACATTACAAAAATAAAAAACCTACTATTACATAAAATAAAAAAACACTAAAATTACAACAACAAAAAAAACTACCATTACAAAAAAATTTGAACAGCCAATAGGATTTTAGAAGCTCTAATTCCTATTAGCTGATTCAAATTTTTCAACCAATAGGAATGCAAGGGATGCCATTTTGAAACGGAGATTCAGATTCAGTGTACGGCGGCGACCGTATAAAGAGGATGCTCCGCGCCAGATGTCTTCAGGATGTACCTGTGCTGCCGGGATCAAGATAGAAGGTGCCACCTGGATGAAGATAGAAGAGGCCGCCTGGTTGAAGACTTCTCGCCGCCTAGATGAAGACTTCGTCACCTGGATGAAGATAGAAGAGTCCGCCTGGATGAAGACTTCTCGCCACCTGGATGAAGATCGTTCAAGCGGGACGTCAAAACTATAAGTGGATCGTCGGGGTTAGTGTTAGGTTTTTTTTTAAGGGTTTTTTGGGTGGGTTTTTTTTTTTAGATTAGGGTTCTGACAGCAAAAGAGCTAAATGCCCACACAAATGCCCTTTTCAGGGCAATGGGTAGATTAGGTTTTTTTAGAATTAGGTTTTTTATTTTGGGGGTTGGTTGGGTGGTGGGTTTTACTTTTGGGGGGTCTTTGTATTTTTTTTTCAGGGAAAAGAGCTGATATATTTGGGGCAATGCCCCACAAAAGGCCCTTTTGAGGGCTATTGGTAGTCTATTATAGGCGAGGTTTTTTATTTTGGGTGAGCTTTTTTATTTTTATAGGGCTATTAGATTAGGTGTAATTGGGTTTTTTTGGATAATTTTGTTTGTTATTTTTCGTAATTTAGTGTTTATTATTTTTTTAATTTAGTCTTTATTTTTTGTAATTAGATAGTTTGTTAGGAGTGTTAGGATTTTTTTAATGTGTGGTTTAGTTTTATTTAATTGGTAGTTAGTTTAATTTTAGTTTAATAATTATATTAGTTTAATTGTTAGATTAAACTTAGTTCTTTAAATTTGACAGGTAAATTTTAATTTAAGCTAGGGAAATTGTAATTTTAATATAAAGTTAGGGGAACGTTAGGTTTAGGGGTTACAAGTTTAATTTATTTTATTGCGATGTGGGGGGCTTTCAGTTTAGGGGTTAATAGATTACTTTAGTATATTTTGTTGTGGGCCGCTTGCAGTTTAGGTGTTATTAGGTTTATTATAGTGGCGGTGGTGTAGGGCTTAATAACTTTAGTACAGTGGGGGCGATGTGGGCGGATGGCAGATTAGGGATTAATAAAATGTAAATTGTGTTTGTGATGCGGGAGGGCGGCAATTTTAGGGGTTAATAACTTTATTATAGTGGTGATGATGTCGGGGAGCGGTGGAATAGGGGTTAATAATTATTTTTCGTGTCGGCGATGTCGGGAGCGGCAGATTAGGGGTTAATAAGTTTTATATAGTATTTGCGATGCGGGAGGGCATCGGTTTAGGGGTTAATAGTAGTTTATGGGTGTTTAGTGTACTTTGTAACACTTTAGTTATGAGTTTTATGTTAGTTTTTTAGTGTAAAACTCATAACTACTGCTTTTAGATTGAGGAACGGATCTTGTCGGTATAGGCTGCAACGCTAACTTTTTGGCCTCACCACAAAACTCGTAATGGCTGCACTATGGAAGTCCCATGAAAAAACGTAATTTTTACATATGCGGGACTGACGTTGTGTTACAGGCTAAAAGGCTTGCGGTACAGCTATACCGTCAAGACTTGTAATGGCTGCCGTGCTGTTTTAACGCTGAAATTACCATTTTTTCAGCATTAAAACATGAACGCACAACTTGTAATCTAGCTGTATATTTCTTCATAGTTTTTCACATTTTTTCACATTTTTATTTACATTTTTTCCAAATTTTTTTACTTTTAGGGGGTAATTCGTAATTTTTAACAGTAAAAGAGCTGATCGCTTTAGGGCAATGCCCTATAAAAGGCCCTTTTAAGGGCTATCGGTAGTTTATTCTTAGATTAGGGGGTGTTTTTATTTTAGGGTGGCTTTTTTATTTTTATAGGGGTATTAGATTAGGTTTACATTTTTTTATTTGGGATAATTTTGTTTATTTTTTATGTAATTTTTAATTTATTTTTTGTAATATTTGATTTTTTTATTTTAATTTTAAGTTAGGATTTTTTTATTTTGGTACTTTTTAATTAATTTATTAGTAAGGCAGTCTTTTTTTTATTTTATGTAATTGGGGTTAATTTAGGGGGTGTTAGGTTATGGAGCTTAGTGATTAGATTAAAATATTTGTGTTGTGGGGGGATTGGAGGTTTAGGGGTTAATACTTTAATTAGGTTATTTGCATTGTGGGTGAATGGCGGATTAGGGGTTAATCACTTTATTAGGTAGATTGTGCTGTGGGGGGTTGGTGGTTTAGGGGTTAATACTTTAATTAAGTTATTTGTGTTGTGGGTGAATGGCGGCTTTGGGGTTAATCACATTCAGGTAGATTACGAGTTTTGCGCACTATAGGGTTTTTAACGAACGCAACAAAAGTTACGTTATTTCACCCTCCGTAGCGCAGCCATTACAAGTTTTGAAACAGCCGGCTTGTGCGTGCAATATGGTTGCGTTGAGCTCGATACCGCACAAAATACAAGCGCTGTTTTGACGTGCTCGTGCACGCTTTCCCCATAGACATCAATGGGGAGAGCGGAAAAGAAAAAAACACCTGAAGCGTGGAATGAAAAAGCTCCTTAACGCAGCCCCATTGATGTCTATGGGGAAAAAAAAGTAACGTTTAAACTTAACACCCTAACATAAACCCTAAGTCTAAACACCTCTAATCTGCTGCCCCCAACATCACCGACACCTACATAATGTTATTAACCTCTAATCTGCTTCTCCCGATATCGCAGCCACCTAAATAAATCTATTAACCCCTAATCTGCTGCTCCCGATATCACCGCCACTATACTAAATTTATTAACCCCTATTCCATCGCACCCCAACATCGCCCACACTATAATAAATATATTAACCCCTATTCCGCCGCTCCTGGACATCGCCACCACTAAATAAAGCTATTAACCCCTAAACCTCTGGCCTCCCACATCACTACCTCTAAATAAAGCTATTAACCCCTAAACCGCCAGCCCCCCACATCGCAACAACCTAAATTAAACTATTAACCCCTAAAACTAACCCTAACCGTAACCCTAATGCTAACCCTAAACCTAAACCTAAACCTAACACCCCCTAACTTTAACATAATTAAAATAGAGTTAAATTAAAGTTACAATTATTAACTAAATAATACCTATTTAAAAGTTTGTATTTATTTTAACTATGTAGACTAGTTAGTAAATAGTTATTAACTATTTACTAACTACCTAGTTAAAATAAATACAAACTTTCCTGTGAAATAAAACCTAACCTGCCTTACACTAAAACCTAACATTACAACAACAACAAAAAACTACCATTACAAAAAAAAACACTAAAATTACAAAAAATAACAAACGAAATTATCTAAAATAATAAAAATTATTCCTATTCTAATACCTTTTAAAAAAAATAAAAAACCCACCCCAATATAAAAAACCCTAATCTATAATAAACTACTAAGAGCCCTTAAAAGGGCCTTTTGTGGGCCCTTAAAATGGCCTTTTATAGGGCATTGCCCTAAAGATAACAGCTCTTTTCCTACAAAAGAAAAATAAACACCCCTAACAGTATACAAACCCCCACCCCCCAAACAAACAAAATAAAAATAAAGTAAAACCTAATCTACCCATTGCCCTGAAAAGGGCATTTGTATGTGCATTGCCCTTAAAAGGGCATTTAACTCTTTTTCCTGCCCTTAAAAGGGCATTCAGCTCTTTTATGAAATGCCCAACCCCTAATCTAAAAACAAAAACCCACCCCAAAACGAAAAAAAAAAAACATTACACAAAATAACAAATGAATTATCCAAAATAATCAAAATTAAATTAATAAACTACCAATAGCCCTTAAAAGGGCCTTTTATAGGGCATTGCCCTAAAGATATCAGCTCTTTTTATGAAAAAAATACAAAGACCCACTAACATTACAAACCCCCATCCCCCCAAATTTACAAAATAAAAAAAAAACTATCTAAAAAACCTAATCTACCCATTGCCCTGAATAGGGCATTTGTATGGGCATTGCCCTCAAAATGGCATACAGCTCTTTTGCTGCCCTTAAAAGGGCATTCAGCTCTTTTAAGAGTGCCCACCTTAATCTAAAAAAAAAAAACACCCCAAAAAAACTTAAAAAAACCTAACACTAACCCCTCTTTAGGTACAAACAGTTGTTGAAGTCCGGCTTCAACGATTTTCATCCCGGCGGCTCCATCTTCATGCAGGTGGTATCTTCATCCAGACAGCTCCATCTTCATCCATCGCGGGACTGGCATCTTCTTCATCCCTGCGGAGGCGGAGTAGCGATGCGCGAAAGCGGAGGTCCAGGCGAAGGTCCAAGGCAGAAGTACAGGCGAAGGTCATAGGCAGAGGTCCAGGCGGAGGTCAAGGGCAGAGGTCCATTGATCCGAAGTGGAGGACCTCTTCATTCGATCGCCCACCGCACACTGAGGATTGAAATGCAAGGTACCCCTTTTATACTGGGGGTACCATTGCATTCCTATTGGCTGAAAATTTTGAATCAGCCAATAGGAATTAGGGCTGCTAAAATCCTATTGGCTGTTCAAATCAGCCAATAGGATTTAAGCAGCTCTCATTCTATTGACTGATTCGAATGTGGTTGTTTTTTAGTTTAGGGTTTGGGCTGTTCTTAAAAGAGCCAAATGCCCTTTTCAGGGCAATGCAAAAGAGCTAAATGCCCTTTTAAGGGCAATGCCCATACAAATGCCCTTTTCAGGGCAATGGGTAGCTTAGGTTTTTGTTAGAGTTAGGTTTTTTTATTTTGGGGGGTTGGTTGGGTGGTGGGTTTTACTGTTGGGGGGTCTTTGTGTTTTTTTTTTACAAAAGACCCTTTTAAGGGCTATTGGTAGTTTATTGTAGGCAAGGTTTTTTTTTTATTTTTATAGGGCTATTAGATTAGGTGTAATTCTTTTTTATTTTTGATAATTTCGCTTGTTATTTTTCGTAATTTAGTGTTTGTTATTTTTTATAATTTAGTCTTTTATTTTTTTGTAATTAGATATTTTGTAATTTTTATAGTAGTGTTAGTATTTTTTTAATGTGTATTTTAGTTTTCTTTTGGCTAGATTACAAGTCTTTCGTTATGAGCTGTGCGGTGCTACCGTGCAGTTTTTTCTCACCGCTCACTTACCTGCAGCGCTGGTATTACGGGTTTTTACAAACCCGGCATTAAAAGGCAAGGGGGTCGATCCGATAAAAATCGTCACCCGCAAAAGCTGGCGACGCCAATATTTGCGCTGGTTTGGTATCCTATATACGGCGTAATCTAGAAGTTACGCGTGTATACTATATTTCGCCGTCGCCCGTAGTTTTTTGGGCCATAGGCAGGTATACCAAACCAGCGCAGTTTTGTATCCAATATACAGCATAAGGACTTACGTGGCAAAAATGGAGAAATCTTACTCCATTTTCACCTCGCCACAAAAAGCAGCCGTAAGAAGCCTTACGCTGACTATTGGAGCCCCGTAACTCCCTAAACTAGCTGCTAAATAAACCTAACACCTAACGCATGCGCAATGTCTATCTACCTGTCAACCGCGATCCCCAGCTGCAATCCCTAATAAAGTTATTAACCCCTAAACCGCTGCTCCAGGACCCTGCAGCCATCTACATAAACTAACCCCCTACTGTGAGCCCCTAAAACCGCCACCATCTAACTGATCTATCCCCTAATGTGAACCCCTTACACCGCCGCCATCTACCTTATCTATCCCCTAATCTGACCCCTTACACCGCCGCCACCTATATAAAAATTATTAACCCCTAATCTAATCTCCCTATACTGCCGCCAGCTATATTAATATTATTAACCCCTAATCTAATCCCCCTAAAGTAATAAACTCTATTACCAGCCCTTAAAAGGGCCTTTTGCGGGACTTTGCCCCAAAGTAAACCGCTCTTTTGCCCTATAACCTGCCCTCCCTACACCGCCGCCACCTATATTAATAGTATTAACTCCTAATGTAAGCCCCTTACACCGCCGCCATCTATATTAAAATTATTAACCCCTAATTTAATCTACCTACCCCGCCGCCAGCTATATTATCTATATTAACCCTAAGTATATTATAGTTAATATAGTTATTACATTATATATATTAACTATATTAACCCTAATTATATTAGGGTTAATATAGTTAATATAGTTACTATAGTATTTATATTAACTATATTAACTCTATCTAACCCTAACACCCCTAACTAAATTCTTATTAAATTAATCTAATTCATATTATAAACTAAAATATTCCTATTTAAATCTAAATACTTACCTATAAAATAAACCCTAAGATAGCTACAATATAATTAATAATTACATTGTAGCTATGTTAGGGTTTATATTTATTTTACAGGTAAATTGTTAATTATTTTAACTAGGTATAATAGCTATTAAATAGTTATTATTTAATATCTACCTAGTTAAAATAATTACCCAATTACCTGTAAAATAAATCCTAACCTAAGTTACAAATACACCTACACTATCAATAAATTAAATAAACTACAAATATCTATCTAAAAATACAATTAAATAAACTAAACTAAATTACAAAAAAAACCACACTAAATTACAAAAAATAAAAAAAAGATTACAAGATTTTTAAGCTAATTACACCTATTCTAAGCCCCTAATAAAATAATAAACCCCCAAAATAAAAAAATGCCATACCCTATTCTAAATTAAACAAGTTCAAAGCTCTTTTACCTTACCAGCCCTTAAAAGGGCCTTTTGCGGGGCATGCCCCAAAGAAAACTGCTCTTTTGCCTGAAAAAAAACACAATACCACCCCCCAACATTACAACCCACCACCCACATACCCCTAATCTAAACCCACCCAAACCCCCCTTAAATAAACCTAACACTACCCCCCTGAAGATCTCCCTACCTTGTCTTCACCACGCCGGGCCGAACTCCTCATCTGATCCGGGCGATGTCTATCCAAGCGGCAAAGAAGAATTCTTCATCCCGGCGATGTCTTTATCCAAACGGCAACAGCGTCTTCTTCCATCCGGCAGAATCTTCCATCAAGCGGCATCTTCAATCTTCTTTCTTCACTCCGCCGACGCGGAGCATCCATTCCGGCCGACGACTGAACGACGAATGAGGTACCTTTAAATGACGTCATCCAAGATGGCGTCCGCCGAATTCCGATTGGCTGATAGGATTCTATCAGCCAATCGGAATTAAGGTAGAAAAATCTGATTGGCTGATTGAATCAGCCAATCAGATTCAAGTTCAATCGGATTGGCTGAACCAATCAGCCAATCGGATTGAACTTGAATCTGATTGGCTGATTCAATCAGCCAATCAGATTTTTCTACCTTAATTCCGATTGGCTGATAGAATCCTATCAGCCAATCGGAATTCGGCGGACGCCATCTTGGATGACGTCATTTAAAGGTACCTCATTCGTCGTTCAGTCGTCGGCCGGGATGGATGCTCCGCGTCGGCGGAGCGAAGAAAGAAGATTGAAGATGCCGCTTGATGGAAGATGCTGCCGCTTGGAGAAAGACATCGCCGGGATGAAGAATTCTTCTTTGCCGCTTGGATAAAGACATCGCCGGGATGAAGAATTCTTCTTTGCCGCTTGGATAGACATCGCCCGGATCGGATGAGGAGTTCGGCCCGGCGTGGTGAAGACAAGGTAGGGAGATCTTCAGGGGGGTAGTGTTAGGTTTATTTAAGGGGGGTTTGGGTGGGTTTAGATTAGGGGTATGTGGGTGGTGGGTTGTAATGTTGGGGGGGTGGTATTGTGTGTTTTTTTTCAGGCAAAAGAGCAGTTTTCTTTGGGGCATGCCCCGCAAAAGGCCCTTTTAAGGGCTGGTAAGGTAAAAGAGCTTTGAACTTGTTTAATTTAGAATAGGGTAGGGCATTTTATTATTTTGGGGGTTTATTATTTTATTAGGGGGCTTAGAATAGGTGTAATTAGCTTAAAAATCTTGTAATCTTTTTTTTATTTTTTGTAATTTAGTGTTTGTTTTTTTTGTAATTTAGTTTAGTTTATTTAATTGCATTTTTAGATAGATATTTGTAGTTTATTTAATTTATTGATAGTGTAGGTGTATTTGTAACTTAGGTTAGGATTTATTTTACAGGTAATTGGGTAATTATTTTAACTAGGTAGCTATTAAATAGTTAATAACTATTTAATAGCTATTATACCTAGTTAAAATAATTAACAATTTACCTGTAAAATAAATATAAACCCTAACATAGCTACAATGTAATTATTAATTATATTGTAGATATCTTAGGGTTTATTTTATAGGTAAGTATTTAGATTTAAATAGGAATATTTTAATTAATAATATTAATATTAGATTTATTTTAATAAGAGTTTAGTTAGGGATGTTAGAGTTAGATAGGGTTATTATACTTAATATATAGATAATATAATAACGATATTAACTATATTAACCCTAATATAATTAGGGTTAATATAGTTAATATATATAATATAATAATTATATTAACTATATTAACCCTAATATAATTAGGGTTAATATAGTTAATATAGCTGGCGGCGGTGTAGGGGATTAGATTAGGGGTTAATGTATATAATATAGCTGGCGGCGGTGTAGGGGGATTAGATTAGGGGTTAATACATTTATTATAGCTGGCGGCGGTGTAGGGGGATTTAGATTAGATGCAAAAGAGCTGTTTACTTTGTGACAAAGCCCCGCCAAAAGCCCTTTTAAGGGCTGGCAAAAGAGCTGTTTACTTTTGGGTAATGCCACGCAAAAAGCCCTTTTCAGGGCTATTTGTAGGGTTAGACTTAGGTTTAGTGGTAGGGATAGTTTAGTATTTTAGGGGTTAAATAATTTAATATAGATGGCGGCGGGGTAGGGGGATTAGATTAGGGGTTAATCATTTTAAAATAGATGGCGGCGGGGTAGGGGCTCACTTTAGGAGGTAGGTAAGGTAGATGGCGGCGGGGTAGGGGCTCACTTTAGGGGTTTATAGATTTAATATAGCTGGCGGCGGGGTACAGGAGCGGTGGTTTAGGGGTTAATAACTTTATTAGGTTGCAGCGGGGTACGGGAGCGGCGGTTTAGGGGTTAATAACTTTTTTTATTGTTAGGCTAGTGAGGGGGGATAGCGGATAGAGGGTTAGGTGTGTCGGGCTATGTTTAGGAGGCGTGTTAGACAGTGCGGGTGATTTCATACTTTAGTCAAGTTTTGTAGGCGCCGGCAGTTTCTAACGTGGCGCAAGTCACTGGCGACTCCAAAAATCTGTACTTACGCAGATTTCTGGACATTGCTACTTTGTCAGACTTACGCCACTTTAGCAACTGACGCCGCCGGATATTGGGTTCCCTCGCTTGCGCCGCAAACTACGTCGTATATCGGATCGCGCCCTAGAAGTGAGCGTAGAGCAAAATTGTGTTCCATACCGCACTCCAATACCAGCGCAGCTTTGAGCTGGTTGTACGTGCTCGTGCACGATTTCTCCATAGACATCAATGGGGAGAGCCGGCTGAGAAAAAGTCTAACACCTGCAAAAAAGCAGCGTGAAGCTTTGTAACGCAGCCCCATTGATTCCTATGGGAAAAACAAAAATTTATGTTTACACCTAACACCCTAACATGAACCCCAATTCTAAACACCCCATATCTTACACTTATTAACCCCTAATCTGCCGCACCGACATCGCAGACACCTACATTATTCTTATTAACCCCTAATCTGCCACTCCAGACACCGTCGCCACCTACATTATACTTATTAACCCCTAATCTGCTGCCCCCAACATTGCCGACACCTACATTATATTTATTAACCCCTAATCTCCCGCCCCAATGTCACTGCAACCTACCTACACTTATTAACACCTAATCTGCCGCCCCCAATGTCGCCGCCACTATATTAAATGTATTAACCCCTAAATCTAAGTCTAACCCTAACCCTAACACCCCCTAATTTAAATATAATTTAAATAAATCTAAACAAAATTCCTATCATTACCTAAATTATTCCTATTTAAAACTAAATACTTACCTATAAAATAAACCCTAAAATAGCTACAATATAACTAATAGTTACATTGTAGCTAGCTTAGGGTTTATTTTTATTTTACAGGCAAGTTTGTATTTATTTTAACTAGGTAGAATAGTTATTAAATAGTTATTAATTATTTAATAACTACCTAGCTAAAATAAATACAAATTTACCTGTAAAATAAAACCTAACCTAAGTTACAATAACACCTAACCTTACACTATAATTAAATAAATTCCCTACATTAAATACAATTAAATAAATTAAATTAGCTAAATCACAAAAACAAACACTAAATTACAGAAATAAAAAACAAATTACAGATTTATTTAATTTATATTTAAATTAGGGGATGTTAGGGTTAGGGTTAGACTTAAGTTTAAAAGGTTGATACATTTAGAATAGTGGTGGCGATGTTGGGGACAGCAGATTAGGGGTTAATACATGTAGGTAGGTGGCGGCGATGTTTGGGGCAGCAGATTAGGGGTTAATAAATATAATTTAGGTTGCGGCGATGTCCGGAGCGGAAGATTAGGGGTTAATAAGTATAATTTAGGTGGCAGCGATGTTAGGGGCGGCAGATTAGGGGTTAATAATATTTAACTAATGTTTGCGATGGGGGAGTGCGGCAGTTTAGGGGTTAATATGTTTATTCTAGTGGCGGCGATGTCAGGAGCAGCAGATTAGGGGTTAATAATTTTATTTTTTTGCGGGAGGGCCTCGGTTTTGGGGTTAATAGGTAGTTTATGGGTGTTAGTGTACTTTTTAGCACTTTAGTTATGAGTTTTATGCTACAGCTTTGTAGTGTAAAACTCATAACTACTGACTTTAGAATGCGTTACGGATCTTGGCGGTAGAGGCTGTACCGCTCACTTTTTGGCCTCCCAGGACAGACTCCTAATACCGGCGCTATGGAAGTCCCATAGAAAAAAGGGTTTACATAAGTCGGTTTGCGGTAAGGCCAAACAAGTGTGCGGTGTCCCTATACCTGCAAGACTCGTAATAGCAGCGGGCGCAAAAAAGCAGGTTTAAGACCTGTTAACGCTGCTTTTTTACCTTAACGCACAACTCGTAATCTAGCCGTTTAATTGGTAGTTAGTTTAATTTTAGTTTAATAGTTATATTAGTTTAATTGTTAGTTTAAACTTTTTTTTTTGACAAGTAAGTTTTAATTTAATTTAAGATAGGGAAATTGTAAATTTAATATAAAGTTAGGGGGGCGTTAGGTTTAGGGGTAACTAGTTTAAATTAGTTTATTGTGATGTGGGGGACGTTCGGTTTAGGGGTTAATAATTTAATTTAGTATATTTCGTTGTGGGGGGTTTGCGGTTTAGTGGTTAATAGGTTAATTATAGTAGCGGCGGTGTCGGGGAGTGGCAGAGTAGGGGTTAATAGATTTATTATAGTGTGGGCGATGTTGGGGTGCAGGGGAATAGGGGTAAATAACTTTAGTATAGTGGTGGCGATGTCGGGGAGCGGCAGAATAGGGGTTAATAAATTTTATTAGTGGCGGCGATGTCGGGAACAGCAGATTAGGGTTAATAACTTTAATATAGTGTTTGTGATGCGGGAGGGCCTCGGTTTAGGGGTTAATATGTAGTTTATGGGTGTTTAGTGCACTTTGTGACAGTTTAGTTATGAGTTTTATGTAACAGTTTTGTTGCGTAAAAATCATAACTACTGCTCTCAGATTGTGAAACGGATCATGTCAGTATAGGCTGCAACGCAAGCTTTTTAGCCTCACTGCAAAACTCGTAATGGCTGCGCTATGGAAGTCCCATGAAAAAACTTCATTTTTATGAGTGCGGGACTGACGTTGCGTTACAGGCTAAAAGGCTTGTGGTACAGCTATACCGACAAGACTTGTAATGGCTGCGGTGCTGTTTTAACGCTGAAATGTCCATTTTTTCAGCGTTAAAACACGAATGCAAAACTTGTAATCTAGGTGTTTATTAGGTATATTGCGATGTGGGGGGTTGGCGGATTAGTGGTTAATAACTGTATTAGGTAGATTGCAATGTGGTGGGATGGCGGTTTAGTGGTTAATAACTGTATTAGGTAGATTGCAATGTGGTGGGATGGCGGTTTAGTGGTTAATAACTGTATTAGGTAGATTGCAATGTGGTGGGATGGCGGTTTAGTGGTTAATAACTGTATTAGGTAGATTGCAATGTGGTGGGATGGCGGTTTAGTGGTTAATAACTGTATTAGGTAGATTGCAATGTGGTGGGATGGCGGTTTAGTGGTTAATAACTGTATTAGGTAGATTGCGATGTGGCGGGATGGCGGTTTAGTGGTTAATAACTGTATTAGGTAGATTGCGATGTGGCGGGATGGTGGTTTAGAGGTTAATACACTTTATTATTAGTTGCAATGTGGGGGGGTGTTGGATATAGGGGTTTTGACATATCGGGTTTATTTTTGGGAGTCAGTTTAGACTTTTAAGTTTTTTTCTTAAGCGCCAGCAGATCAAAAACTGCCGTAAGTCACTGGCGACTCCGCACATTTCTGAACATCGCCAGTTTATCCGACTTACGACAGTTTATGATCTGCCGGCGCTGTATATGTGATTCACCCAATGTGCAAAGTGAACTTAGGCGTGGGTTTCAGCAGTTGCGCTGAAACCTAAGCCACATATGTAATCTCGCCCATAATTTGAAGTAATATGAAATTACCTTTCACATAGTGGGTCATGGAGGTTTATTGGGTTTAAGGGTTTGAGCACCAACCCCTCCATCCAGTGCCCTTAAGCCCTCATCATCTTCCCGGCACTTCCAGGTTTCTGGGGTTTGGTGACATCACCACACACATGCATGATACACCTGATACCCTGGACGATGCCGAAGCCCTAGACCACCAGGAATTTAAGGGACATGAAACCCAATTTTTTTCTTTCATGATTCAGACAAAGAATATAATTTTAATAAAGTTTGCAATTTTCTTATAGTATCTTGTTTAAGAGATATCTAGATAGGTAGCGTGCACATGTCAAGGAGCTCTATATGACAGTAAATAGTGCTGAAATATAGTGCTCTTGCTAATCTTTAACATTGTTGCAAAACTTCTGCCATATAGTGCTGAAGACACGTGCGCACTCCAGAAAATGAAGACAATTAGACAATAGAAGTAAATTGGAAAGTTGTTTAAAACTGTATGTGAATCATGAAATAATTTTTTGGGGTTTATTTCACTTTAAGAAAGACTTCAAGGGGGCCATGATGAGTTATGAAAGCACCCCTTCCCCCACACGTGTTTGTCATCCGCAGTAAATACATCGTGCCGGTGACTACTATGTGTGGGTTATGCATTATAAGTATTTTTGTCTGGGTTTTCCATTATTATAATCATCTGTTAAAGGGATATGAATCCCAAAAATGTTCTATTGTGATTTAAACAGAGCTTACATTTAAAAAAAAAAAATCAAATTTGCATCAAATTAGCTTCATTCCCATGTTATTCCATGTTGAAGGGATACCTAGGTAGGTGTCTTGAGCACTACATGGCAGAAAATAGTACTGTTATCTAGTGCTCTTGCAAATGGATAATTCTTGCGGAACTACTGCCATATAATGCTCCAGGCACGTGCACACTACTGAGCTTAGGTCCTTGCCTTTCAACAAAAGATACCAAGAGAATTAAGAGAATTTGATAATAGAAGTTAATTAGAAAGTTGTTTAAAAACAAAATTTATGCTTCCCTGATGAATTTCTTTCTTTCCTATGACATGGAGAGTTCACAACATCATTCCAATTACTAGTGGGATATCCAACTCCTGGCCAGCAGGAGGAGGCAAAGAGCACCCCAGCAAAGCTGTTAAGTGTAACTTCCCTTACCCATAATCCTCAGTCATTCAGTGGAAGGAAAATTGAAAAAGAAGAAACACAAGGGTAAAAAGGTGCCTGAGGTTTACTCAAAAAAACTGCCAGTTAAACTGCTAAGTATCACTCCCTTACCCACAACCCCCAGTCATTCGACTGAAGGGAAATGGAGAAAAGGAGTAACAAAAGGTGTAGAGGTGCCTGAGGTTATAGTCAAAAGAACAACTGTCTTAAAATAAAGGGTGGGGCCATGGACTCACCATATCCAGAAAGAAATGCATTTATCAGGTAAGCATAAATTTTCTTTTTCTTTCCTAAGATATGGTGAGTCCACAGCTTGAGTAGTTACTGTTGGGAACCAATACCCAAGCCAGAGTACACGGAATAAACAGGGAGGGAGAACAAGGCAGGAGGACCTAAACAGAAGGCACCACTGCTTGAAGGACCTTTCTCCCAAAGGAGGCCTCAGCTGAGGCAAAAGAATAAAATTAATAGAATTTGGAAAAAGTATGCAGAGAGGACCATGTTGCCGCCATGCAAATCTGTTCCACAGAAGCTTCATTTGTGAAAGCCCAAGAAGAGGAGACAGCCCTAGTGGAATGAGCTGAAATTCTCTCAGGAGGATGCTGTCCAGCAGTCTCATAAGAAAAACAAATCATACTTTTTAACCAGAGGAAAAGAGAAGTGGAAGTGGCCTTCTGACCCTTATGCTTTCCAGAGAAAACAACAAAAGGGGCAGAAAAATGCCAAAAATCTTTAGTAGCTTGAAGGAAAAATCTTAGAGCATGCACCACTCCAAGTTATGCAAAAAACATTCCTTATGATAATTAGGATTATAACAAAAATAAGGAACAACAATTTCCTGATTAATGTTTCGATCCGACACTACCTGAGAGAAAAAACCCAATTTAGTGCAAAGGACCGCCTTATCTGCATGAAAAATAAGATACAGGGAATCACACTGCAGAGTGAAAGCTCAGAATCTCTGCGAGCGGAAGAAATAGCAAGGAGAAACAAAACCTTCCAAGTTAACTTTATATCAACAACATGCATCGGCTCAAATGGAGCCTGCTGCAAAACTTTAAGAAATGTGATAAGGCTCCAAGGAGGAGCAACAGGTTTAAACACAGGCCTGATTCTGACCAGGGCCTGTTAAAAAGCTTGAACATTTGGAAAATCTGCTAGATGATTGTAAAAGAATAGACAGTGCAGAAATCTGACCCTTTAGAGTACTGACTGACAAATCTTTCTCCAGGCCATCCTGAAAAAAAGATAACATTCAGGGAATCCTCACCCGGCTCCAAGAGAAACCTTCCCACCAAAAAAGGTTTTTAATGCTATACCCTATTGCAAATCCTGCATGAAACAAGTGTACGAGCCTGAAGCATAGAATAAATGACCGCCTCAGAAAAAACACATATAGAACGGACTAGACATTCAATCTCCAAGCAGTCAGCTTCAGAGAATCTAGACTTTGATGGAGGAATGGACCCTGAATTAGAAGGTCCTTCCTCAGAGGTAACCTCCAAGGTGGATGAGATGACATTGTCACCAGATCCATTAACCAGATCCTGTGAAGTTTTGAAATGGGATACAAACCCCCGCTTCCAGAGGTGACTGCGACCTGAACAGAGGAAAACAGGTATGTCAGAGAGAAAATCCAAGGAACCGCTAAAGCGTCTGTCCGAGTGGCCTGAGGATCTCTAGACCTTGAACCGTAGCTTGGTGTTGTGATGAAACACCATCAGATCCAACTCCGGAGCCCCCCACCTGAGGGTTATCATTGAAAATACTTCAGTATGGAGAGCCCACTCCCCGGGATGAAAAGTCTGTCTGCTTAAAAAAATTTGCCTCTCCAGAAGTCCACTCCTTGAATGTGGATGGTAGATAGAAGACAGTTGTGAGCTTCAGCCTACTGCAGAATGCGAATCACCTCCTTCATGGCTAAGGAACTCTGAGTTCCTCCTTTGTGGATGATGTAAACTACTGAGGTGATGTCGTCCGACTGGAATCCGATAAACCGGACTAAAGACAATTGAGGTCAAGCTGTCAAGACATTGAAGGTTGTTCTTAACTTCAAAATATTTATGAGAAGAGAAGACTCCAACCAAGACCACAGGCCCCAAGCTTTTAGAAGACCCCAAACTGCTCCCCAGCCTAGTAGGCTGGCGTTCACAAACACCTAGGAAGGTCTCAGGAAGCAAGTGCCCCGAGACAGATGTTCCTGTGAAAAACACCACGAGAGAGAGACTCTAGATAAGGGAGCCAGATTTATCCTCTGCGATAAATCAGCATGGTCTTCGTTCCATTGACTGAGCATGTAAAGTTGCAGAGATCACAGATGGAACCAAGCAAAAGAATGATGTCCATGAAAGAAACCATCAGACTAATCACCTCCATGCCTAGGGCCACCGATGGATGAATAGCAGACTGGAGAGAAAATCAATAAGCAAAAAAACTAGATTTTCTGATGTCCGTCAGAAAAATCTTCATGGACAGTGAATCTATGAATAATCAAAACAAATACAATCTTGTGGCTGGAACAAGAGAACTCTTTTTCAGATTCACTTTCCAACCGTGGGAACAAAGAAATGGCAACAACATCTCTGTTTGAGATTTTGCTAGATGAAAAGATGACGCCTGAACCAAGATATCGTCTAGGTAAGGCACCACAACAATTCCCTGGGATCTGACCACAACCAATAGAGCCCCCAGAACCCTATGAATATTTTGCAAGCCATGGCCAGATCAAACAGAAGAGAAACAAACTGGAAATGCTTGTTCAAAAAAGCAAAACTCAGAAACTGATGATGATCCCTGTGAATGGGAACATGAAGGTACACGTCCTTCAGGTCTATGGTCATCATGAACTGACCCTCCTGAACGAATGGAAGAATGGAACAAATAGATTCAATCTTGAAGGACGTAACCCTGAGGAATTAGATTAGGCATTTTAAGATTAGGATGGGACGGAAAGCTCCCTCCGTTTTGGGAACCACAAAGAGATTTGAATAGAATCCTTGACACTGTTCCCCTAGAGGAACAGAAACAATTACTCACAGGGAGGAAAGGTCCTTTACGCAGATAAAGAAGGGAGGGCAAGATTTGAATCTTATTTTGTAACCCTGGGATACTATGTCCACAGCTCACAAAAAGGTTAGAGTAACAACCTTGACTCTGTTCCATGTCAGGAAACTGGAACAACCCCCCCCAGAGAAGATAAGACCTTTAATAAGTTTAAGAAGGCCTCTCACTTCAACTGGATAGTAGATAATCTTGACAGGAAGATCTGCCTCTGGGAAGATCAGATTTGGATCCTATAATGAACCTTGGGAGACTCCTCCACTACCTATGGTTCTTGGACAACTCGATCCAAACTTGTTGAAAAAAAGAAAAGTCTGCCCCCTACCTGACTCAAGAACTGGATCAGGGGCGAATTCTTCGTACTGAATTAGACTTAGCGGAAGGCAGTTTGGATTGCTTGTCCTAGTTCCAAGGATGGCTCTATGAGGACTAGGCCTGCTCAGATTTAAAGGATGAGAAGGATTCTGTCTTCTCTTCCGCCTTGATAAACAAACAAACTTCAAGGCTAAAGCCACCCAGAGGACACCATCGAGGACTGAAAACAGACACAGCAATGTGTAAGGACAATCCTGAGACCTCTGCTGTTGATTCAATTTCAGCTATTATTAGCGCTAGGGACTCTAACTCTGAGAGTAGAGAATTTTATTGATTAAAACAAAGAAAAAACTGAGAAAGATACATGAAAAACCAAACATGTATCTAAATAATATAGTCGCCTCAATATGAGAAAAAATATCATATAAAAGGGCTATACTAAAACCATAGAAAATAAAACATACGTGATAATGGAATAATACATATGATACTGACATATGAAAAAAGATCTCTTCACATGAGAGAGATTAATACATGGAATCTTTATATCAGACAGGGAAAACTCAATATAAAATAAATTTTAATTTTATGGCACTAGGTAGCCAGAATCTTTCATGCTACCAACAGCGTGACAGTCTCCTAATATGAAGAGACTCCTATGCATATGAATACACATAAAACAAATATAAATTAAAATGTGACTGATCATATATATAAAAACTGCCACAAGATGGCAGTAACTGTCTTGAAATGTCATGATAAACAACGTAATGTATTTAGTTTAAAAAAATACAAATGCAGTAAAAATAAAAGGTCCTATTTCCTAATAGAGACTTAAATAATTTATATACATATAAAATGCTTTTAAGTTTCTGCAAACAAATCAGCTTAAAAGACCACTAAGATAAAGTAGCCTACTTAACAAAGCATTATTTAAATCATCCAAAGGGGGGAAATGAAATTCCCTTAAATAAAGTCTCCACACTAACGGCTAGATTTAGAGTTGGGCAGTAGCCGTGAAAACCAGCGTTAGAGGCTCCTAACGCTGGTTTTGGGCTACCGCCGGTATTTAGAGTCAGTCAGGAAAGGGTCTAACGCTCACTTTCCAGCCGCGACTTTTCCATACCGCAGATCCCCTTACGTCAATTGCGTATCCTATCTTTTCAATGGGATCTTTTTAACGCCGGTATTTAGAGTCGTGGCTGACGTGAGCGTTAGAAATCTAACGACAAAACTCCAGCCGCAGAAAAAAGTCAGCAGTTAAGAGCTTTCTGGGCTAACGCCGGTTCATAAAGCTCTTAACTACTGTGCTCTAAAGTACACTAACACCCATAAACTACCTATGTACCCCTAAACCGAGGTCCACCCACATCGCCGCCACTCTATTAAATTTTTTTAACCCCTAATCTGCCGACCGCACGCCGCTGCCACCTACGTTATCCCTATGAACCCCTAATCTGCTGCCCCTAACACCGCCGACCCCTATATCATATTTATTAACCACTAATATGCCGCCCCCAACGTCGCCGCTACCTACCTACACTTATTAACCCCTAATCTGCCGACCGGACCGCGCCGCTATTATAATAAAGTTATTAACCCCTAATCCACCTCACTCACGCCTCAATAACCCTATAATAAATAGTATTAACCCCTAATCTGCCCTCCCTAACATCGCCGACACCTAACTTCAAGTATTAACCCCTAATCTGCCGATCGGAGCTCACCGCTACTCTAATAAATTTTTTAACCCCTAAAGCTAATTCTAACCCTAACCCTAACACCCCCCTAAGTTAAATATAATTTTATTCTAAAGAAATAAATTAACTCTTATTAAATAACTTATTCCTATTTAAAGCTAAATACTTACCTGTAAAATAAACCCTAATATAGCTACAATATAAATTATAATGATATTGTAGCTATTTTAGGATTAATATTTATTTTACAGGCAACTTTGTATTTATTTTAACCAGGTACAATAGCTATTAAATAGTTAATAACTATTTAATAGTTACCTAGTTAAAATAATTACAAAATTACCTGTAAAATAAATCCTAACCTAAGTTACAATTAAACCTAACACTACACTATCAATAAATTAATTAAATAAACTACCTACAATTATCTACAATTAAACCTAACACTACACTATCAATAAATTAATTAAATAAAATACCTACAATTATCTACAATTAAACCTAACACTACACTATCAATAAATTAATTAAATACAATACCTACAAATAAATACAATTAAATAAACTAACTAAAGTACAAAAAATAAAAAAGGACTAAGTTACAAAAAATAAAAAAATATTTACAAACATTAGAAAAAAATTACAACAATTTTAAACTAATTACACCTACTCTAAGCCCCCTAATAAAATAACAAAGACCCCCAAAATAAAAAAAATGCCCTACCCTATTCTAAATTACAAAAGTTCAAAGCTCTTTTACCTTACCAGCCCTTAAAAGGGCCCTTTGCGGGGCATGCCCCAAAGAATTCAGCTCTTTTGCCTGTAAAAAAAACCCATACAATACCCCCCCAACATTACAACCCACCACCCACATACCCCTAATCTAACCCAAACCCCCCTTAAATAAACCTAACACTAAGCCCCTGAAGATCTTCCTACCTTGTCTTCACCTCGCCGGGTTCACCGATCGGTCCAGAAGACGGTCCGAAGTCTTGATCCAAGCCCAAGCGGGGGGCTGAAGAGTGACGTACATCCTCGGGCTGAAGTCTGGATCCAAGCGGCGGCTGAAGAAATCCATCATCGGGCTGAAGTCTTGATCCAATCGGGCGCTGAAGAAGTCCATCATCGGGATGAAGTCGGAAGTCCATCATCGGGATGAAGTCTTCTATCAAGCCGCATCTTCAATCTTCTTTCTTCCGGAGCGGAGCGGAGCCATCTTCTTCCCAGCCGACGCAGATCCAACCTCTTCAAGCGACGCCTACTAGCCAAATGACGGTTCCTTTAAATGACGTCATCCAAGATGGCGTCCCTCGAATTCCGATTGGCTGATAGGATTCTATCAGCCAATCGGAATTAAGGTAGGAAAATTCTGATTGGCTGATGGAATCAGCCAATGTCAGGGTTCAGCCTGGAATTGAACCTGGGACCTGTCTCTATTTCTGCAGCTGTTATTTCCCAGCCTGTTGTGTTACCACTATGCCACCAGATAGCTTGATCAGGAAAGGAATATTGTGTTTTTCTGTTTGCTGCAACTTTGGCTCTCTGGTTCCACCTGCTTGCCAGCTGAAAGAAATCAATTAATCAGCAGCCTGCTTTATCTTGGTGGTTTGTTTGTAATTCTGGGCTTTCACATTAAGAGTGATACTCTGAAACACTCTCTGCTCCTGTTTCCTGTGAGAAATACAGTTATCTTGGATTTCCTGGTTCCTGACTTCTGTTTCAATTACTGACTTCTCTTCTGGATAATTCCTTGGTACTGTGTTTCATTTTTGGACTGAATTCCTGGCAATTGAACTTGCCTAAAACTTTATTTCCTAAGGACTGATTCAGGTACTTTTGCTTGCTTGTTTCCTGATACTACAAAGTTCCAATTGCAGTCTATGCAAATATCCTGTTTGTTTCTACAAAGTACCAGTTTGCAGTTTATGCAAGTTTCCTTAAAGTACCAATTCTACAGCATATGCAAGTATCCTGCTTGTTATTACAAAGCTCTGCCTTCCTGAGTGTAATTACACATTCCAGTCTTCAGCATATGCAAGTATCCTGTCTGTTATACAAGCTCTGTTTTCCTGCCTGATTCTACTCAGCTCCAGTTCTACAGCATATGCAAGTATCCTGCTTGTTATTACAAAGCTCTGCTTTCCTGCGTGTAATTTCACTGTTCCAGTCTAGAGCATATGCAAGTATCCTGCCTGTTATTATAAAGAACTGTATTCCTGCCTAATACAACAACTTATAGACTTTGTCTTATCTAATTGCATATCTCTGCATTGCTTTATCCTATAAATAAAACCATCTCCTTTATTTCCTAAAACCTTGTACCTGTTTAATTATGCCTAAAAGGAAAGACTCACGCAGACAAAACACAACATTAACCCCAAAACCTGACACCTCTGCACAACAGCTCCTTACTCCTGAACCTGCTCCCTTGCAGAGTATGACAGCCAATCAGAATCAAGTTCAATCCGATAGAGCCGCAAAACTCTAAATCTAGGCGTTAGAGACCTGACATAAGAATTTGGGAAAGCGCTTCTGACCCTCACACAGAGAAAACAGATACCGCGCTAAAAGCATTTAACACGCGCAAACAACTGAAAAGAACTGTGGAAAGGAAAAAATTGTGCCAACACTGAGTATAAAGCACAATAACTCCCCACATGCATAATCGAGTGATATATAGACAACGCGTATATATCTTGTTAAAACGCTACCACTGCAAGTTCTAACTGACGGTTAGGAAAAAATGTCGCCCTCATAAATATAAGTGTGCACTAGTGAGAGACTTCTCCTAAAACACATTAAGAAGGCCTCAACATAATATAATTAGACAGCGCTGCTGTTATATGCACAGCAGAGTAAGGACTACATAGAATATTTATAGAATACAAAAACTGCCGGCGCTGCACTGCAGAAAACAGAATGTGCAGGACGGAACCTATCCGAGTAGAATCCCTCTGAGGTGAATGGCGCCAAACTAAACTGCCATTTGAGATTAAAACATAATTAAAAGAGCATAGGCCACTCATACATGCCGAATACCAGCTCTAACAGATAAAAGGGGAAATAGGAATTAACCCCATACTCTAACCTCAAAGGGAGATAGTAAAAATAAAAGGCTGCAGAAACAGTCAGCCTACTGAAATAAAACATTTGGTTGTCTCTAATTATTTTACAGTGGAGCGATAAAAACCACCGTCCCAGGGAGAGAGAATCTATTCTGATTAAATACTTCACAAGAAGTCATACAGTCTGAGGCCAAAATCCACCTCCCTGATTGCCCACCCTCACTGGAGGGTACCCAGCAAATAAATAGCCCCTAATCCTTGCTTGCAGGGAAAAGTACCCATGAAAGGATTAAATATCTTCAGACACCATCCTCCATTGACAAAAGCAAAGAGAATGACTGGGGATTATGGGTAAGGGAAGTTACACTTAACAGTTTTGCTGGGGTGCTCTTTGCTTCCTCCTGCTGGTCAGGAGTTGAATATCCCACTAGTAATTGGAATGACGTTGTGGTTGTGGACTCTCCATGTCATAGGAAAGAAATTGAATCATGAAAGAAAATGTTTGATTTTCATGTCTCTTTAACAAAGTATTACGCTGCTGTTTACCTTCTTAAGTTTGCATTAGCGGTTTTGATCTCTAACGTCTTAAACCAGCCTGTTGACTTCCCGAGCATTAAGGTGCACTCAGGATATCAGATTTAAGGAGATTAAGAGAGAAACTGGTGTGATACGGTCCTGAGTACTATATATTTCTACTTACCCTGTAAAAAAATATGTTTTTAATTTAAAATAAAATCTTTCAATTGTGCCAGAAACTTTAGTTTAAATGATAATAATTTTAAGTCTCAAATATAACAGCTACATCCCTTTCATAGTGCACAAGCAAAATATCACTTAAAGGGACATAATACTCATATGCTAAATCACTTGAAACTGATGCAGTATAACTGTAAAAAGCTGACAGGAAAATATCACCTGAGCATCTCTATGTAAAAAAGGAAGATATTTTACCTCACAATTTCCTCAGTTCAGCAGAGTTAGTTCTGTGTAAAAAGTTATACTCAGCTGCTCCTAGCTGCAGGGAAAAAAAAAAAAAAAATGAAGAAATGAACAGCAGCAAATCAGCATCAGCAGTGCTGAGGTCATGAACTCTTTTACTGTGATCTCATGAGATTTGACTTAAAGGGACATGAAACCCAATTTTTTTCTTTCATGATTTAGAAAGAGCATGTCATTTTAAACAACTTTCTAATTTACTTCTATTATCTAATTTGCTTCATTCTCTTGACATCACTTGCTGTAAAGCATATCTATATATGCTCAGTAGCTGCTGATTGGTTGCTGCACATAGAGGCCTTGTGTGATTGGCTCACACATGTGCATTGCTATTTCTTCAACAAAGGATATCTAAAGAATTGAGCAAATTAGATAATAGAAGTAAATTGGAAAGTTGTTTAAAATTGCATGCCCTATCTGAATCATGAATTTTTGACTAGACTGTCCCTTTAACTCTCATGAGATTTCATTGTTACACTGAATAGGGAAATAACATGAGATTGCACGAAGCTCATCCTTTCAGTTGTCCCGGGACAGACATACTGATGCTGCTTAGAAATCCTTTACAATGGGAGGTGGCTACTGATGAACTTTTGAGGTAAAATATCTTTCTTTTTTACATAGAGTTGTTCAGGTGATATTTTCTAGTCAGCTTTTTACAGCTATGCTGCATCACTTTCAAGTGTTTAAACATTTGGGTATCATGGCCCTTTAACTACCAATCCAAGTTTAGTGAATCTAGACAGACAGCAGATAAAGAGTGCAATTACCATGTATATAGATATTAAGGATTGTAAAGCTAGATAGAGAGGTAAAGCATATTTTTTCCATAACTACATAACACACATTGTTCATGTGGTTAAATATATAATGATTAGATCTCCTGTGGATAAATATCTTGCTTAGGCTTGCTTTGGTTAAAAACATACAGGTAGATTACGAGTTGTGCGTTAGTGTTTTAACGCTAAACAAATTGTAATTTCAGCGCTAAAACAGCAACGCAGCCATTACAAGTCTTGTCGGTATTTAGCCTGTAACGCAACGTCATTCCCGCACTCGAAAAAATGACAGTTTTTCATGGGATTCCCATAGCGCTGCCATTACGAGTTGTGTGGTGAGGTTAAAAAGCTTGCGTTGCACCCTATAACGGCAAGATCTGTACCGCCATCCAAGAGCCGTAGTTATGAGTTTTACGCAACTAAAGTGTTACAAAGTACACTAACACCCATAAACTACATATTAACCCCTAAACCGAGGCCCTCCCGCATTGCAAAACACTATATTAAAGCTATTAATCCCTAATCTGCCGCTCCCGACATCGCCGCACCTAACAACATTTATTAACCCCTATTCCGCCACTCCCCAACATCGTCGCCACTATACTAAAGTGCTTCCATACAATTGATTACAACAATTGATTTGTGTTATTTCTCTGTGTTATTGAATACATGTGATGTGATATCATACTATAAAATGCTTCTTAAAAGTGGTAGTTCTAATTTATGTTCTCACAATAAATACGTATGTAAAAAGTATGTTTAAATTTGCATTGGTGCGGCCTTGCCATTCTTTGACATTTGAATATACATCATTTGTCCTTTCTTCTACTTATACATTTTATTATAGATTGGGTTTCTTTTATTTTAAATGGGCAGCAAAAGAGCTGGGCAATGGGTAGATTAGGTTTTACTTTATTTTTATTTTGTGGGTTTGGGGTGTGGGGGTTTGTATACTGTTAGGGGGTGTATGTTTTTCTTTTGTAGAAAAAGAGCTGATTTCTTTAGGGCAATGCCCTACAAAAGGCCATTTTAAGGGCCCTTGGTAGTTTATTATAGATTAGGGTTTTTTATTTTGTTTTTTGTTTTTTGTTTTTTTTTTAAAAACAGGGTATTAGAATAGGAATAATTTTTATTGTTTTGGATAATTTCATTTGTTATTTTTTGTAATGGTAGATTTTTTATTTTTTGTAATTTTTATTTTTTGTAATTGTAGGTTTTAGTGTAAGGCAGGTTAGGTTTTATTTCACAGGTAAGTTTATATTTATTTTAGCTAGGTAGCTAATCTACCTAGTTAAAATAAATACAAACTTACCTGTGAAATAAAAATAAAACCTAAGCTAGCTACAATATAACTATTAGTTATATTGTAGCTAGCTTAGGTTTTATTTCACAGGTAAGTTTGTATTTAGTTTTAAATAGGTATTATTTAGTTAATAATTGTAACTTTAATTTAGTTCTATTATAATTATGTTAAAGTTAGGGGGTGTTAGGGTTAGGTTTAGGGGTTAATAGTGTAATTTAGGTTGTTGCGATGTGGAAGGCCAGAGATTTAGGAGTTAATAGTTTTATTTAGTGGCGGCGATGTCGGAAAGTGGCGGAATAGGGGTTAATATCTTTTTTATAGTGTGGGCGATGTTGGGGTGCGGTGGAATAGGGGTTAATAGCTTTAGTATAGTGGCGGCGATATAGGGAGCAATAGATTAGGGGTTAATAACATTATGTAGGTGGCGGCGATGTCGGGGGCGGCAGATTAGGGGTGTTTAGACGTGGGGGGTTTATATTAGGGTGTTAGGTTTAAACATAGCTATTTTTCCCCATAGACATCAATGGAGCTGCGTTACGGAGCTTTTTATTCCGCAAGCAGGTGTTAGGTTTTTTCTGACACTCTTTCCCCATTGATGTCTATGGGGAAGGTGTGCACGAGCACGTCAAAGCAGCGCTTGTATTTTGTGCAGTATGGAGCTCAACCCAAACATATCGCATGCACAAGCCGGCTTTTCAAAAACTTGTAATGGCAGCACTATGTAGAGTGAAATAATGCAACTTTTGTTACGTTCGTTAACTACCATCTATAGCTCAAAACTTGTAATCTAGGTGTCTGGGATTTTATGAGTTCCTAAGGATAGACTGTGTGTTTGTTTGTAAATGCTGCCACCTTCTGGATGTTTGGGCATTTTTTCTTGTGGCAAGCTGCAGATACATTTGTGCTTTGACAATAACTAAGGTGACTAAGCAACTAGATTTCATTAGAATGGGAGTTTTCAAGACTGTTATCTTCCTTTAGGCACTACATATTAATTACAAGTAGTGATGTCGTGAACCTAAAAATTTGGGTTCACGAACGGCGAACGCAAACTTCCACAAATGTTCGCGAACAGGCGAACCGGGCGAACCTCCATAGACTTCAATAGGCAGGCGAATTTTAAAACCCACAGGGACTCTTTCTGACCACAATAGTGATGGAAAAGTTGTTTCAAGGGGACTAACACCTGGACTGTGGCATGCCAGAGGGGGATCCATGGCAAAACTCCCATGGAAAATTACATAGTTGATGCAGAGTCTGGTTTTAATCCATAAAGGGCATAAATCACCTAACATTATAAAATATGAGGGAAAAAGTGGGAAAAACACACTTTTTCTAACTTTGACCCCTAAAATCTGTTGCACATCTACAACCACCAAAAAACAACCATGCTAAATAGTTTCTAAATTTTATCCTGAGTTTAGAAATACCCAATGTTTACATGTTCTTTGCTTTTTTGCAAGTTATAGGGCCATAAATACAAGTAGCACTTTACTATTTCCAAACCACTTTTTTTCAAAATGAGCGCTAGTTACATTGGAACACTGATATCTGTCAAGAATCCCTGAATATCCCTTGACATGTATATATTTTTTTTTTAGAAGATAACACAAAGTATTGATCTAGGCCCATTTGGTATATTTCATGCCACCATTTCACCGCCAAATGCGATCAAATAAAAAAAAAATGTTCACTTTTTCACAAATTTTAAGTTTCTCACAGAAATTATTTACAAACAACTTATGCAATTATGGCATAAATGGTTGTAAATGCTTCTCTGGGATCCCCTTTGTTGAGAAATAGCAGACTTATATGGCTTTGGCGTTGCTTTTTGGTAATTAGAAGGCTGCTAAATGCCACTGCGCACCACACGTGTTTTATGCCCAGCAGTGAAGGGGTTAATTAGGGAGCATGTAGGGAGCTTGTAGAGTTAATTTTAGCTTAAGTGTAGTGTAGTAGACAACCCAAAGTACTGTGTATATATATATAAAAAGTCAATTTTCGTGTGAGCACCTGAACAACTGCACAGTCTTTATGTTATTGTTAAAGTTAACGTTAACTTCTGTTCCTTTGAATATTAGCCGGAACAGGTGGTATATATTAAAGACTCACCCCGCTTGAGGATCCCTGCCAGATACCGCAGCTTTAAGGAGACTCGCCCGTCCACAGAGAGCGTGCATTCACATTCCGATTTGCTTTTAGGCCGTGGGTTAGCTCAGTCAGAGTCCCTTCATATGCCTCCGGCTTCGTCACTGCTCTCCTCCTGGGCCGTTGCTCCACTTGCGGGAACCTGCGGGGACTTGGCGTGTGACGTCACCGATTCTTTTAGCTCGCGGCTTCTGGATCCTTTCGCCGTCAGATCAACCTCAGGTGTTGGCTTAATCACCTTGCGGATATGGAAGTATCAATGTGCTTGCTCCGTTTCTCGAATAGCTATATACAAAGTGATGAGCTGCACCAGAGTACTTCTTTTAAAATGACTTTATTGTTGGTCACCAATAACTTCACCAGGGAAGTAACAACAAAGAAGGGGGCTTGGTGGTGTGTGTGGATAACACCCAAAGAGCTACTGCTGACGCGTTTCAGCCGATAGGGCCGTAGTCGTAGCATAAAGCTCTTAATCTCAACTACCTTTAAATACCTTGTGCACAATTGTGATTGGATAAAAACATTTATCCTGGGCGTTATCCTGAACACACCTATTTATTCCAGTTTCACATACATCGGTTCTAAATAGAAACAATTGTTACATACTGTTAACTAGTCACAAAATTTATATGTGTCATCATTGCAAGCTTCGAAAAACGATAAATCAATACATTATAATACGTTAATATACTCGAATTAGTCAAAATAATCTAATTCGTTACATAACAGAAAAAGAAGAAACTTTTATAGTGCTTTGATACATTTGCTCTATTTCTGGGAACAAAGTTGAATAAAACTTCCCAATAATAATTGTTGAATTGTTCTTTTTATAACATTCTGTTATATATTGTCATTAACTACTTACTTGTGTTTATGATTACTTTAAAAATTGATATAATAAGAGGTGGGAATAGTTCAAGCTGTCAATGCTGCTCTTTTAATTTAACGAAGATTAACATTAATTAAAGCATATATATATATATATATATATATATATATATATGCAAGTAAAACATACCAATTGTCATTCTGAATACACAGACCAAGAACTATTCCCAGAAATTGATGATATCAAACTCCGAATTTAAACCTAGTGGTATTCTTGTTCTTAGCCTGTGTATCCAGAACACTTCCCTTTTGGACAAGAGCTTATCTCTATCCCCACCTCTAGTTTTACAATTTACTTTTTCAATAATGGTCCACCTTTAAGTGTCAGCTTTTTTGTTGTGTTTCAAATTGAAATGCTGTATCAACGGAGTAGTCAGTTTGCCTGCCTTAATATTATTTACATGTTCACGGATTCTATCTCGTGTTTCTCTAGAAGTGAGACCCGTATATTGGACTCCACATTCTATACAGGTAAGTAAATATACCACGTAATTGGCTCTGCAGTTAAGGCAGGAATAGTGATTAAATCTCTCCCCTGTTACTGTACTCGAGAAGCCTTCTCCACTTTGGAGATAACTGCATGCTATGCATGACGTGTAGCTACACTTGTATACTCCTTTAAACCTTAACCACGATGAATGGTCTGGTCTCATGGAGTATAACTGTGTGGGGGCAAGAATGTTTCCTAAAGTTTTCCCTCTCTTAAAGGCATATCTGCATCCTCGTGTGACTATATCTTTAAGATCATCATCAGCTGACAACATACGGAAATGTTTCCGTATGATGTTGCAGACCTGATGGTATTGGTTACTGTACCCTGTGATGAAAGTGACACCCTTTGAGATTTCATGTTTGGTTGTTTTTTCTTTTCTGTTTTTAAAAACTCTGACCGATCTCTCTTCGCTATGTCCATCTTAATCAATGACACCTCCTTTCTGTTATATCCTCTCTGGCATAAGCGGTTCTCCAAGTCTAAAGCTTGTTTTTCATACTCCTCTTGTGTGGTACAGTTTCGTCTGAGACGTATGAACTGTCCTTTTGTGACTGATCTGAAAACCCTTCTGGGGGAGAACGATCAAAAAAGATTTCCAAAAAGCAAAAAGTCAGGTAAAAGTGAGGCAGAGTCCTCGGGTGATTGTTCTACATCTGGAGAGGAAGAAAATATAGTACAGGAGAGGGCTTCTCACACAAACACAAACCCAGAGAACTCCTTAACACATTTAGCAACTACACCCACAGAGGTTGAGGCTTCTCGGTATCAGGCTTTAGAACAGGAGACAGATAGAGGGTTCCAAAGAGAACAGGATAGATCAGACATAGCGCAGGTTTTTTCCAAAGTCCCACAAGGGTTCGAAGGGGGGGGAAGCGATACAAAAGGGAAAGGGATTCTAAAAGAAGGCCCTTTACAGCAGCGACAACCCCCCAGGAGGGGCAGATTAAGAACGAAATACTGTTAGACTCGGTGATCAATCTTTCATCGCGTCCACTTAGTTGTATTGAAACAAAAGTTTTAAATTATGGCCTAAGTTTTGTGCCAGCTGATACTTTCAATCTGTTTCAAACACTGGTGGACGTAAATAAACTGATCAGGAATCTAACAGTTAAAAAGTATTTTGCACAAAAGAATATGGGTGATAATGATGATTTGAACATTGCTATAATTGATGTGACAAATAAATCTGGTTTAATTGAAGCTTTGACGTTTCAGGAAGTGTGTGATTTGGAGACATTAGAGAATTTAATTCTTGAAAACTCCACTATGGAATTATCCTCAGACACAAATATGGTACATAGTGGCCCAAGTCTTTCCTGTGCCTCTAAATTTTATCCCATACAGGTAAGAGGAAATATTTTGGAACAGTTTCAAAAAAGAGTAGAGAAAGATCTGACTGAACTAGCCTATGTGGCTAGAACCACTACACATCAGAACCTAAATAGGGAAGAGGCAGCAGCTCTTAAAGAACTCAAGGGGGACAAGAATCGGGTCATAAGGTCAGCAGACAAGGGTGGGTCGGTAGTTGTCATGGACAGGAGCTTCTTTGTTCAGGAGGCAACACGACAGCTATCGGACCCATCTCAGTATTTACAATTACTAAGTGACCCTACATTAAGGTTCAGTCGAGAGCTATCACATCTAATTGATGATGGTAAAGAAGCAGGTTTTCTCGATGATAAAACATGTAAGTTCTTAATGGTTGATTCCCCTGTTATGCCGATCTTCAATTTCCTGCCAAAAGTTCACAAGTCATTAACAGAAGTAAAGGGCCGTCCAATCATTAGTGGCATTGGCTCTCTTATTGAGCCAATGTCTCAGTGGTTGGACTCCATTTTGCAGCCAATGGTGTCAAATTTATTTAGTTATCTGAGAGACACCAAGCAACTTTTGATTGAACTTGAATCTATATCTTGGCAAGAAAATTTTAGTTGGTTATCCATAGATGTAACTGCATTGTACTCATCCATTCCTCATAAAAAAGGTCTGGAAGCGATATCATTCTTTTTAAAACGTATGACTACTTTTGATTCACATTTTTGTCAGTACATTTTAAGAGTAACTGAGTTTCTATTGACCCACAATTTTTTTTCTGTTTGAGGGGGTCCACTATCTCCACAGATGTGGGACAGCTATGGGGGCCAAGTTTGCCCCCTCCTATGCCAACCTCTTTATGGGGTGGTGGGAGCTGTCCCACATCTATGGATGTGGTGGGCCTTGGACAAATAAGATAAAATATTACAAGAGATACATAGATGATCTTTTGATCATCTGGGAGGGCAATGAAAAAGAAGCCAGAGATTTTCTAATGTACCTAAATGACAACACTGTAGGAATCAAATTTACTTTTGAGTACAATGCGAGCCAACTAAACTATCTGGATGTGACCCTTATGAGTAAGGGCAACAAGATACACACCAAGGTGTATAGAAAACCCATTTCTGGGAACACATTGCTTCACGCAAGAAGCAATCACCCCAGAAGGGTTTTCAGATCAGTCACAAAAGGACAGTTCATACGTCTCAGACGAAACTGTACCACACAAGAGGAGTATGAAAAACAAGCTTTAGACTTGGAGAACCGCTTATGCCAGAGAGGATATAACAGAAAGGAGGTGTCATTGATTAAGATGGACATAGCGAAGAGAGATCGGTCAGAGTTTTTAAAAACAGAAAAAACAACCAAACATGAAATCTCAAAGGGTGTCACTTTCATCACAGGGTACAGTAACCAATACCATCAGGTCTGCAACATCATACGGAAACATTTCCGTATGTTGTCAGCTGATGATGATCTTAAAGATATAGTCACACGAGGATGCAGATATGCCTTTAAGAGAGGGAAAACTTTAGGAAACATTCTTGCCCCCACACAGTTATACTCCATGAGACCAGACCATTCATCGTGGTTAAGGTTTAAAGGAGTATACAAGTGTAGCTACACGTCATGCATAGCATGCAGTTATCTCCAAAGTGGAGAAGGCTTCTCGAGTACAGTAACAGGGGAGAGATTTAATCACTATTCCTGCCTTAACTGCAGAGCCACTTACGTGGTATATTTACTTACCTGTATAGAATGTGGAGTCCAATATACGGGTCTCACTTCTAGAGAAACACGAGATAGAATCCGTGAACATGTAAATAATATTAAGGCAGGCAAACTGACTACTCCGTTGATACAGCATTTCAATTTGAAACACAACAAAAAAGCTGACACTTAAAGGTGGACCATTATTGAAAAAGTAAATTGTAAAACTAGAGGTGGGGATAGAGATAAGCTCTTGTCCAAAAGGGAAGTGTTCTGGATACACAGGCTAAGAACAAGAATACCACTAGGTTTAAATTCGGAGTTTGATATCATCAATTTCTGGGAATAGTTCTTGGTCTGTGTATTCAGAATGACAATTGGTATGTTTTACTTGCATATATATATATATATATATATATATATATATATATATATATATATATATATATATATATATATATATATATGCTTTAATTAATGTTAATCTTCGTTAAATTAAAAGAGCAGCATTGACAGCTTGAACTATTCCCACCTCTTATTATAGCAATTTTTAAAGTAATCATAAACACAAGTAAGTAGTTAATGACAATATATAACAGAATGTTATAAAAAGAACAATTCAACAATTATTATTGGGAAGTTTTATTCAACTTTGTTCCCAGAAATAGAGCAAATGTATCAAAGCACTATAAAAGTTTCTTCTTTTTCTGTTATGTAACGAATTAGATTATTTTGACTAATTCGAGTATATTAACGTATTATAATGTATTGATTTATCGTTTTTCGAAGCTTGCAATGATGACACATATAAATTTTGTGACTAGTTAACAGTATGTAACAATTGTTTCTATTTAGAACCGATGTATGTGAAACTGGAATAAATAGGTGTGTTCAGGATAACGCCCAGGATAAATGTTTTTATCCAATCACAATTGTGCACAAGGTATTTAAAGGTAGTTGAGATTAAGAGCTTTATGCTACGACTACGGCCCTATCGGCTGAAACGCGTCAGCAATAGCTCTTTGGGTGTTATCCACACACACCACCAAGCCCCCTTCTTTGTTGTTACTTCCCTGGTGAAGTTATTGGTGACCAACAATAAAGTCATTTTAAAAGAAGTACTCTGGTGCAGCTCATCACTTTGTATATAACCCAAAGTACTGATCTAGGCCCATTTTGGTATATTTAATGCCACCATTTCACCGCCAAATGTGATCAAATTTAAAAAAAAAATGATTTTTTTCGCAATTTTAAGTTTCTCACTGAAATTATTTGCAAACAGCTTGTGCAATTGTGGCACAAATGGTTGTAAATGCTTCTCTGGGATCCTCTTTGTTCAGAAATAGCAGACATATATGACTTTGGCGTTGCTTTCTGATAATTAGAAGGCCGCTAAATGCTGCTGCACATCACACGTGTATTATGGCAAGCAGTGAAGAGGTTAATTAGGTAGTTTGTAGGGAGCTTGCAGGGTTAATTTTAGCTTTAGTGTAGAGATCAGCCTCCCACCTGACACATCAGACCCCCTGATCCCTCCCAAACAGCTCCCTTCCCTCCCCCACCCCACAATTGTCCCCACCATCTTAAGTACTGGCAGAAAGTCTGCCAGTACTAAAATAAAAGGTTTTTACATTTTTATTTTTTTTTAGCATATTTACATATGCTGTGGTGTAGCATCCCCCCTTAGCCCCCAACCTCCCTGATCCCCCCCCCCCCAAAACAGCTCTCTAACCCTCCCCATCTGCCTTATTGGCGGCCATCTTGGGTACTGGCAGCTGTCTGCTATTATTTCACAGTCAAAAAAGTGTTGTTTTTTTAAATGTACACTACTGTTACACCAGATATGAGTGGTGGCACTGGGCAAGTGGGCACAGTATACGCTGTGAGCCTGACACACACGCTGGCAGGCAGGCAACTGCAATTAGATTACACAGGAAAAAAAAAAAAAGCAGACTGATGTTCTATCCCTAAAAAGGGCTTTTTTTGTCCTTACAGCAGAGATCAGATGAGTCCTTCAGGACTGTAGTGGACACTGAATACACTAGCCTAGCTATCGATTTCCCTATTAAATCAGCAGCAGCTACACTGTCCCTCCTCTCACTAAGAATGCAGCTTCCGAATGAATCTAAAATGGATGCTGTCCAGGAGGTGGGAGGGTCTGGGAGGGAGGGTCTGCTGCTGATTGGCTGGAATGTGTCTTCTGACTGAGAGGTACAGGGTCAAAGTTTACTCAATGATGACGAATAGGGGGCAGACCGAACATCGCATATGTTCGCCCGCCGCGGCGAACGCGAACATGCTATGTTCGCCGGGAACTATTCGCCGGCGAACTATTCACGACATCACTAATTACAAGCTAGATTACAAGTGGAGCCCCAAATTATCGCGCAACCGCAAAGGGGCAAATGTGAAAGCGGCTGGTTATTGCTACAGCGGCTCAGAAAATTAACCAGAGATCCGATCTCTGGGTAATTTTCTAAAATAGCCCAAATATCCTCAAAATAGAGGGCATTATAGTTTTTTTTTAAATAAAAAAAACAGCTGCACTAGTCAGTTTTTGGAGTCTAAAGTTGGTGGGAGTAGGGTATCAAAAAAAACTGAAAAGTGCCTTTACATTGCGATCTATGGGAAATGTGTGTTCACAGTAAATGTATATGTATATGACTATATACATATATATTTATGTGTTAATATGTTTATATACACATGTTAACACATAAATATATATGTATATCGGCATATACATATATATTTACAAACTGTTGCCCATTGCTGCACTACTTACCCCCTTTGCTGCGCTTACACCTAGATTACGAGTTCTGCGTTAGCCTTAAAAAGCAGCGTTAAGGGGTCCTAACACTGCTTTTTAACGCCCGCTGGTATTACGAGTCTTATTATAGTTGCGGCGATGTCCGGTTGGCAGATTAGGGGTTAATAAGTGTAGGTAGGTGGCGGCGACGTTGGGGGGGGGGCAGATTAGGGGTGAATAAATATAATGTAGGTGTCGGCGATGTTAGGGGCAGCAGATTAGGGGTTCATAGGGATAATGTAGGTGGCGGCGGTGTCCAGAGAGGCAGATTAGGGGTTAATAATATAATGCAGGTATCAGCGATAGTGGGGGCGGCAGATTATGGGTTAATAAGTGTAAGGTTAGGGGTCTTAAGACTCGGGGTTCATGTTAGGGTGTTAGGTGCAGACATAAATTTCATTTCCCCATAGGAAACAATGGGGCTGCGTTAGGAGCTGAACACTGCTTTTTTGCAGGTGTTAGGTTTTTTTTCAGCCAGCTCAGCCCCATTGTACCCTATGGGGAAATCGTGCACGAGCACGTTTTTCCAGCTTACTGCTACCGTAAGCAACGCTGGTATTGCGGGTTGAAGTGGAGCTAAATTTGGCTCAACGCTCACTTTTCTGAGGCTAACGCAGCCATTCAGAAAACTCGTAATACCAGCGTTGGCTTAAGGGTGCGCTGGGAAAAAAAAGGCTCGTTAGCACCGCAGGTCTTTACCGAAAAAACTTGTAATCTAGGCGTTAGGTTCTGATGGAGTGTATTAAATTGTTTACAAATAGCTAATTCGCCACCTACACTAAAATGCTAATACTGCAGTATTAGCTACAAAAAAAGATATGTAGACAAGTGCCAGCAGTAGAAATAAACCTCACAGTGGGGATTAAGAGACCAGTCCAATTTGAAAGGGTGTTCCTGCAAATATTTTTAATATGATCTTCTTTTGCCTGACTTGAACCAAGCAGCTTATGGAAACAAGCCAAATACACTAACACTTGCACAACATGAACTGGAAATCTAATTTTATATTTTGGGCTTATCAGCGTAGGCTCTAATACTTGAGAATAATAAAATCTACCTTCAGGAGGAGATCTATTTCAGATTTATTCATTGTATAGTTATTTTCAATAAATTCCAGGAATAAATTACTTCAAGGGTTTGGGCTGCATATTTACACTATGGGGCATATTTATCAATGTGTGAGTAGCGTATCATATCCGCCGCACATTGATAAATGCCGACAGCATACGTTCTTGTGAACTGCTGGTGCAATGCCGCCCCCTGCAGATTCGCGGCCAATCAGAGGGTGTCAATCAACCTGATCGTATTTGATCGGGTTGATTTCTGTCCACGGCCTCAGAGCAGACAGACAAGTTATGGATCAGCTGTCTTTAGAGCCTGCAGGCACGCAGGAAACAAGGGGCATCCAGCTCCATACGGAGCTTGATAAATATGCCCCTATGACTGTATTGCTGTGCAGAATTTATTTTAAATGGGCCTTATTTTATTCCACCTACATACTAATATATGTTTTTTCCCTATCGGATTAACTTAAAAACAATATCAGAATTATATACCCAATAGAACAACATATTCTTAACCACAATAGCAGAATGCCCCCTGCACATGAAAATGTCAAGAAAATAAAACAATACATGATTTCTGATACATTTATTTGAAACTTTCACAGCACATATATGTAGTGAGAAAATTAGAACCAGCACAAAGAATTATAGAGCTTTTCCATGATCTTTTTTAAAAAGTGATTAAAACCTAAGGAAGCTTTATATAGGGGGCGCAATTACATATACGGCGCAGATTTCGGTGCAAGCTTGGGAACCCACGCCTTCCGTAATTTCACCTCGCACATCGGGGTATTACATATACTGCACCGTTAGATGCTAAACTGGCGGAAGTAGGACAAACTGTCGATCTTCTGAAATGTGCGCAAATACACATTTTAGTCGTCGCAAGTAACTTACAAGAGTATTTTGTCCACGGAAAGTGTAAATAAAGAGTAGTTTTATGCAAATTAGGCTAACACTCGTTAAAATGGACAGATTTCAAATAAAAATGTGACACGTAATTACGCTATTCAAAATTCATATATAAACCCATGCGCAGCCACCATTTTCTTCAGTGCGTTTGGCTTGTTCGTTGAGCTACAACACACTACACTGGAGTGGAGGATTAGTGAGAGTAGAGAGAGAGGCGCAAACAGAGGAGTTAGTTTGGTCACATTGGTGGATTGAGTAAGCTTGTACACTTACACATATTCTGACATATTGCACACATATTTTGCATACATACATATACGAAATACACCACACTTTTTTTTCTAACACCTCACACATTTTATTTGATTTTTACAGTGTGATAGGCTGAGTGTTTGGTTGTGTTTGTGTGTGATTGAACTGGGAGTGAGTGTGTGTATAATGTTATTTAGTGTGAGGATGGCAGGGAGAGATGGGGAGGAGGGGAGAGGAGTGGCAGGGAGAGGGGTATTGGAGAGGACAGGAGGAGCAGTGGGCCCCCCCCCCCTCAGGGAATAAGTGGAGTGGGGAGAGGGAGAGCTAGAAGGGATGATGGGAGGGGAGATGCGAGCCCCAGAGAGCAGGCACATCTAGGAGAGGGAAAGAGGGTGCACATGGGGACAGAAGAGGGGAAGAGGGGAGGAGGGAGAGGATAGGGTGGAACCCACACCAGGGACATCACAGGGAGGAAGCCAAGTGTCCATGGAGGATGAGAGGCTGAGATATCCAAACTTCTCATTTGATGAAAATGTTGCCCTTGTCCAGGCCATCATGGACAATTACAGTGCCCTCTTCCGGCAGGAGAAGGGCAAAGGCATTGCCAAAAAGCGAAAACGGCATGGCTGGCGGTAGAGGATGCCGTCAACAATGTGGCCCCGCAGAGGAGGACTGTTGAGGGCCTGAAAAAGTGGTGGAATGACTGCAAGAGGCAGGTCAAAGAAAAGATGGGGCAGGAAGCTATGCACCAGAGGGGAACAGGCGGTGGTTCATCCCTGGATATTGAGTATAACACCTGGCAGGAGATGATACGCAGGTCCCTGAGTATCACAGCAGTCTGTGGACTTCCAGGGGCTCGTGACTCAGGGGCTGCAACCACAGCACAACATGCTGGTGAGTAACATCCCACACACCAGTATTATATGTATTTGAGATATAACATCCTTTAATATCACACATTCATGTACACAATGAGGAGCATGGTATTTAGCCTACTAACAAAAACATCTACAATTATATTTGACATTACTGCTATTTAACACAATGCAATTCATGATATGAAGTGGAATAATGCAATACTTACATATCTCAGAATAACAGTTTGACATGAGAATCAGTATAGGCCCTAGCATGTATCAGTGTATATTGTATGCCCATGTGGACATATATCTGACTGTACTAATCCCTCTCATCCTTTGACTCCTTCACAGAACCTCCTGTCATGAGGATACAAACATCCATGCCACCACCACCACCACCACCACCAGTCTTCAGGCAACCACAAGAACAGTATGCTCCCAGGCATGAGCATGGTTGGATGGCTTCAGTTGAGGATCTGGGAGTAATGCCACCACCATTGCCATATGACCCCTGGTAAGATTCCTGGCCAGAGGAATATCTTCCCGTTGGCTTTGAGGGGGAGCCAAGACAGCCACAAAGGGTCCATGTATTTACCCCCCCCCCCACAACACAATCTCATGGCAGTCAGAGATTTTAACCACAGACAATGTCACAGGAAGTGTCAATTGGACAGTCTGAGTGGTCACACACTGGTCATCAGTGGGACTATCAACCAACCATGAGAGCTCCACCATCATCAGTAACTGGATGAGCTCCACCATCATCAGCAATTGGACGTGCTCCACCATCATCAGCAATTGGACGAGCTCCACCATCGGCAGATGGAAATATAGCAGAATCTGCAGCTGCACCTCAAGCACCATCAGATGCAGGTGACCCTGTCCCACATGAACCAGCAGTTGAAGC
Source organism: Bombina bombina (assembly GCF_027579735.1). Taxonomy (NCBI): domain Eukaryota; kingdom Metazoa; phylum Chordata; class Amphibia; order Anura; family Bombinatoridae; genus Bombina; species Bombina bombina. Next base: position 983,211,681 of record NC_069499.1, on the reverse strand, counting down.
CGGCCCTGCCCCACATGAGCCATCAGATGTAGGTGACCCTGCCCCACATGAACCAGCAGTTAAAGCTGGCCCTGCCCCACATGAACTAGCAGTTGAAGCTGGCCCTGCCCCACATGAACCAGCAGTTGAAGCTGACCCTGCACCTCCAGCAACAGCAGATGTAGGTGACCCTGCCCCACAAGCACCTAGAAGCCCTGATGCTCAAGAGCCTGTGGATGCATTGTATTCTCCCCTGGGTGAGGAATACATTGCACTCCAGAGGAGGCTCATAACAAGCACCGAGAGCATACAAGAGGCCAAGAGAGGTTCTTCAGGAACCATGAAAGATTCATCAGGAGCCAAGAGAGGATACAACAACGTAGCATAGGGCTACAGAGGGACATTGCAACTTCAACTGCAAGTGTTCATAACCACTACCAGTCACAGATGATTCGAATTCTGTCTGATATGCAGATGCAAATGGACAATAGATGGAGAGAACAAAATCAACTCTTGGGTGTGTTGGTTGAGCACTTTACACACCAGCAGGACATTGTCTCCAGCCTATCATCTGTGGCCAGCACACCAGCAGAATCTTCTCAAACCAGGAGAATTAGGAAATCCACTACAGTCACCTCAGCTCCCTCATCCAAGAAGCCAAAAAAGAAATAAATATTTTTATAGTTCACCATAAATCTTGTCCTCTGTTATTTACCATATAATTGTCATCCACACCCATGTGAGGTGTGTTTTAGTACACTTATATTGTTATAACATATAATATGACCTGTGTGGACATGGCAATAAAAACAGGTAATATTATCATGTTTATGACATATTCTTGTACAATAACTCACATCTACAATAGTTGTTTATTAAGGGTACATATAGTAATATTCACTAAAAAAAATCAATGTATCTCACATCCAATATAAATTGACACATGGGTATATATAATGGTGATGTTACTGATAGGGTGTGCATTATCAGGTGTTTTAAGGCTGCAAGTGAGAGGTTTTGTTGTCTGTGATTGGTTTGACACAATTGCCTTCAATTGGCCTTCAAGAAGGTCTTAGAAATTATCATATGAGCCATCCTAGGTTTAGCTTTCAACTAAGAATACCAAGAGAACAAAGCAAGTGTTAGGATTAAATCTGAAAGTAGTTTGAAATAACATGCCCTATTTGAAACAAGAAGGTTTTCTTTGGACTTGACTGTCCCTTTATAAAGTTTAGCATCAATGCCAAGCTGTGTTAACATTAGAATAAATTACACTCCAGTGGGTTCTAAAGAGATGAAGGTAATACAATTATGATTTCCCATTGTTCTCTCCTCCAAGTATTGTTGATTGTTTTGAGAACAAATTTAAAGTAAATAAGCAAGTATATGTCCACAATGTGATAAAGTGATGAGATCTGATTCTACCTACAAGCTCAATCCATTTGATTATGTTGTCAGCTATTTCAGCTATTTCAAATACACAAATAAACCTTAAAAAAACAATATCATAGTAAACTGTCCCTTTAACCTTGAGATGCTGCTTAAATGTATGTGTTTGTTAAGGCTTCCAGGGAGTTACATTGCTTTTTTAGTCAGTGCAAGGGTTGCTGCGCCTGCAGTATGTGGCGAGATAAGAATGGAGTAGATTTTCTGAATTCTGCATGCGTAAGTCCTTAAGCTGTATATTGGATACCAAATTGCGCGGCTGTTCTATGTTAGTCTATGGGGATAAAAATTACGGCCGAAGGGGGGCGGAGTTAACCGCTGTACTGAACGGAGGTGCGAAAGCAGAGCTCCTGGCTTTAATTTACAGAAAAAGTGATTTATATACCTCCATTTGGTATAATTTTATACTAACCTAACGTATTTAAGAGATCCTATCCCTCTGAACAAGAGCCGGTAAGGTGTACGCTAAAAAGATCTCATCTATCAGAGACTTATACTCGTACGCAGAAGCCGAGCGCAACGACAGGTAGCTCGGTGCTTACACCCTGAGAGGCCGATCCCTGCTGGCACTGTTTGCCGGAGAACATGCTCCGGAGTAGTACTGGATTAGACCCCTGCCGAGATTAGCTGCGCTTTCTGGACTCTCTGGGAGCCTATCTCGTCCATGTGAATTACGAACCTCCCTCCTGACTTACTACGAGACGACTCCACAGCAGAGGTATTGCCTAGGTCAGGAAGGGTGAGGAGGTCCCCTCTATACGGAGGTTGTTTTAGTCCCACATCGCACATCTGAGAGGTGCTTGGTGCTGGTCCTAAAGGCGCGAACGGCGGCCATCTTGGAATTCAGAAAGAGAGAGCAGACCGCATCCCTGCAGCGCTGTTTGCCATTCTCAGTTGCTGGAGGGTAGGGAGGTAAGAGACATCTGCCTGAATCCACGGATCCTCCTCTACTACATTGCAAGTTAAGGGGAGCTTTTACGAAGAGAGAGTGGCCCATACTACAAAGGCCTGCTGTTCCTCCAAGGCGGCAGCTGGGGAGATAACAGGGTAAGAGACACAGTCTAAAGCATACTAAATACCATATAAGTATTGACACAATCCTGATAGCAAGCTAGCTTGTCTTAGAACTTATACACTGTAGTCTCTTTACAAGTACAGGATCTCATTATACACCAGGACTGTTAAATCAGGCCTAACTCTACCTCACGCCTGCATTTCCACAACACTTCCACGCCGGAGGGTCGGGGCTCCACTCCGGCGTCGGGAAAGTATCATCCTACAGGGATATAGAGGGGCTGGCAGACAAGACCTTAGAGACTGAAATATATTGTAATATATCTAGGCTGGTGGCTGCAGAGGAGGTCTGATTTGATTCTGCCTACCTACACTTTACCTCCAAAGGGTCCCTAGATATTGTATCCTGAGACAGCCATATAGCTTGCGTCATTCTAAAACCTTGGCCCTCTGTCTTACTCATCTGACTGTACTGGAATACGGGTCTCTCCTCTCCCTTTCCCGAAGGCCCTGATTTCCTGCGGGTCATACCCCCATCCCCGCTCCCACATCGTCCTGAGGGGACAACTCCCTAGAGGAAAGACCTAGGGCCTGAACACTGACCTAACTGAGGAAATACAGAACCCAGAGCTCCTTTGTGTGGCCAGCCTGGCCACGGGAACTTTCTTCAGCAAAAGTTCAGATTAGGCCATGAATAGATCATGAATACGTGAACACCACCATAGTGCCAAAGCCCCAGTCTTTAAGAGATTTTAATCATAGTACTATATCTCTACTCACTATATGTCACTGCATATGCTGAAAAATAAAATGCCTCAATCATTCAAGAGAAAATAAAAACCCCATACTACTCCAAAGAGAACAGTGGTAGATCACTTCAGCCAACCTACTCCCAGGCAACAAACTGGCTCAGATGATGAGGTCTCAGATGCAAGTAGCCTTAGTGAATCACATATTAGAGCGGCCTTAACTCAATCAACAGGACGTGTATCTCATAAAGACTCTGCTGCAGATAATAATTTGATGGACTCTATCAAATCGCTTTTAGACACGCATCATGACTCCCTCTCCAAGAAATTTGAAAAAGGCCATGCTGATCTAAAGAGAGATATAGCAACAATTGGCGAGAGGACTGATGCTTTAGAGCGCAAGCAAGAAGACTTGATGGTAGATCATTCCAACTTACTCAGCTATTCGTAAGGGCTAGCGGAACAAATTACAGACCTAGAAGTTAAACTTGCAGATCTTGAAGACAGAACCCGATGCAATAACATTAGGGTAAAAGGGATTCCTGAGACTGTCCTCCCACAAGATCTAGAAAAATATCTGCAGGAAATGTTTGTAGCTGTGCTGGGCTCCGAAATTGACAAGGAAATGTTTATAGATAGGGCACACAGAGCACTGAGACCTCGAGCAGCTGAAGGAGATAGACCCAGAGATGTTATAGCCCGACTTCATTATTATACCTTTCGTGAAAGGTTACTAAAGACTCTGGCAGGTCCTAAGACGCTCCCTGAGAAGTATGCTGAGATACAGGTTTTTCAAGACCTCTCCCCGCACACCCTCCAACTCCGTCGACACTATCAACCCTTCACTAAAGTTTTGAGAGAAAAAACCATTAAGTATCGATGGGGGTTTCCTGTTAAGCTATATATCAACAAAGATGGACACCAGTTTGTGGCCTCTTCTCCACAACAGGCCTGAGAGTTATTGCAGGGATGGGAACTTCTACCTCAAGATCCAGCTGAGAATAGACCTCTTGCTGAATCTGAGAGGGGCCTGAGGGCATCGGCCCAGGAGTGGTGCCCCCTCCCCCAGAGATCTAGGAGTACTCAAAGGTCAAGCTCGTCACGGCAAGATAGGGGTCTCTCAGTGCGGGACTCTAGCAGCTGAACTGTTGAGAGGTGAACTGTTGGTTCTCTTTTTCTCTTTTGGACTGCAGATTAAGAGATGATTTTCACTTAAAGGGACAGTACACTGTAAAATTGTTTTTCCATAAATGTATTTTAAATGACTTGTTATACCAACTGCAGAGTATAAAATATTTGAGAAATTGCATTTTCGGGTTTATTTGTGTATCTGAAGTAGCTGGTTTTGTGCTTTGAAACCACAGCCTATTACAATGGGTTGAGCTTCAGGTAATATCAGATCTCATTATGTTATCACTTTCATGTACACAGACTTGCTTCCTTATCTTAAATTTGTCTGGAACACCAAAGCTCAATACATACAGAGAACAATGGAAAATTATCATTTTATTACTTAACTATCCTGTATCCCACTGGGACTGTAATTTCTTCTGCTAGCTGTGTTTACTTAGGCTAGTCAATAGCGTATACGCCAGTATCAAAACTTTCAGTATAGGTTGGGAAACCACAGGCTAAATCAGCTATTTCAAATGCTGAAATATGAGTGAAGGAGCTACTTGCAAACAATTTAATACACTAGCAGGTAAAAAGGATCATTGGGAATAATTTAAAGGGGAGAAAGTTTTTGGGTGAACTGTCCCTTTAAGAGACTGATCCCTCTGTACCATATGTACAAGATGATGGGTGAGATTGTTCCAGCTTGTTTGATGTGTTTCTCATGTCTACTATTGTTCTTTACTCCTCTCTCTCCTCTTTCTCCTCCTCACTCCTCTCTGCTACTTCTCCTTGCCTAACATGGAATCTTAAAAATTATTGCTTTAGTTAGGTTCTTTCCCTGTTAAGAAGTGAGGATAGAAATCATTTGTTTTATTGTTCTTTTGCTGGTATCTGATGACCACCCCTTACGGTATTAAGCAACTGGTTGGATTCTTCCGAGAAGCAGGGGCCACATATACAGTAAATAAAGCAGATAAGACCTAGGCCTTTTGAGAACTAAGAGAGAGATAAGATTTGCTTAGTGCCCTTATAAGTTTGCCCCTTCATTGTGTCCATATGGTCACAATATATTGGGAGTCTCTCTGCAAGATGAACATTTTTCAGCCCTTCCCTCCCTCTATACAGATAGTGCTCCTCATGTTAGCTGTAGATATAATGGTACCTGTCAACCAGTAACATTATGTTACCTACTTTACCATCATTAATTCGTTTTTTTCTTGAGGTCATAACCAGTTGTTTTGTAATAAAAAATAAAATAAAAAAAAGACGCTGAGGGAGTGGTCATCCAATATTGTTGTGGTGTTATGTTGGGGGGGGGCTTATTTTTTTCTTTCTCTTACCATTTTATTGTATCCAGTTGCTGAGTTGAATGTTATATAAGTACACATGTAGAGGTGATAGTCTTGCTAGACATGTTAGGCATGAGATAAGCTATAAAATGTGTTTCCTCCCTACACAATGGCATAGATAGTGACAGTTCATATAGATTCCACATAAAGAATAGACAATGTTAAGCATTCCCATCTGTTGCCCTTGGTGCCGGTGACATATTAAGTCAAGGCTGTAGTTGGCCATTAGATCTAACCCGTGTGCTGGGTTAAAGATTTGGTTTGACCGCTGGTCTCGTGGGTTAAACAGAAAGGGAAAAATACAATATCAATATTATTCTATACAATATCAAATGTCCAAATTAATCTCTCCTAAGGAGATGAAATATAGTGTGATTTAAATTTGCTGACTGGGGCTTGGCTTCTTAGGCCAGTCTCCTCCCCCCACACTTATATAGTTGTGTTCTCTTGGCAACACCTGAGAGACCACTCATTGTGATAGTGTGTATTGTACACTTCGCTATACGCTAGACAGCTCTAGAAAGTGTAGTATTTGACAAGAAATAACGGGCAGCTAGGCCTAGGGGTACCTACTTGCTCCCTTCCCCCTCCCTTCCTACTCCTCTATTAACGCATCCCTATTTACCGTTTTGCCTTCCCTTGGTAGGTGTAAATCTACTTGACACTTTAATTTCACAATTAGAAGCAGGGCCCTCCAGGGCGCGGCAGTCTCTTAGACGTATGGCTCCTGTTACGGTAGCCACCCTGAATGTCCAGGGGCTCAACTCCCCCACCAAAAGAAGTCTCTTATACAATAACTTGCTCACACATAGACTACATTTAGTATTCTTACAAGAGATCCATTGGGAGATAGACTCCAGGCAACCCTGAGGCTCATCTCTCTATCCGATTTATGAAACAGCTTCTTATACTAAAAAAAAGAGGAGTGTGGCCATATTGATACACAGGGATATTTGCTGCAAGATTGACCACGTGGAGCGAGACCCGGAGGGTAGATATATCATTATGGTCTGCACTCTGAATGGGATTCTTTGCACACTAGCCTCTATTTATGCCCCTAACACAGGACAAATCCCCTTCTTGCAGAAGTTTTTGAGCAGATTAGACAAACTCAAGAGGGGGCATGTCCTAGTGGGAGGGGACTTCAACCTTGTGTGGGATCCTATATTAGACAAGAAAACTAAGGATGCTCATCCAATTGACCGCAACCTTACCACACAATCCAATGCTTTCCGTAAGCTTATGTTCCAGTATAGTTTGTTTGACGTGTGAAGGTGTTTGGCCCCCACAGAACGAGATTATACGCACCACTCAAAACCGCATAACTCCTATGGATTGATTACTTGATATGTGATTCCTGGGCTCTGGACAAATTTAATACCCCACAAATTAGATTGTGTCCCTGGTCTGACCACGATACCGTGAGTGCTCATTTTTCACTTTTGCAACCTCCTGAATGTAGGTCTCCTTGGAGACACCCAGATCAGTGTCTCGCTGAGATTGAGGTTCCTCAATTGACAGAAATTATTCTCGATTTCTTGAGACTCAATGGCACGCGAGAAACAAGCCTCGAAATAGTGTGGGCTACTTTCAAGGCTTATTTGCGAGGCCATTTCCTACAAAAAAGTGCCCAATGGAAGGCCAAGAATAACGTCTCTCTGGCAAAACTATATGCAGAGCTCAGACGCCTTGAGCTAGCAAATAAGAGAACTCCTGATCTCGCCCTTGCCGCACAGGTGGGTACTATTAGATCTTAAATTAATAAACGGGAGCTTTTAAAAGTGCAGGCCAATCTATTTAGGCTTAAACAGCTCTACTACAGTAAAGGAAATAAAGCTGACAGGCTGTTAGCACGTAAACTTCGAAACCGAGCTGCTCAAAGCAGAATCTCTGCTATTAGATCAAAGCAAGGGATAGTCCGCTTGCCCAAGGAGATTAGCAAGGCGTTTTCAGAGTACTATGCCTCCCTTTATGGCCTTGATAGTGCCCCAACAAACCGATGCCCAGTAGAGAGATGGTGAGGCAGTTTCTGGTTAACCTACAATTACCTGCGCTAAATAAGGACTCTGTGGATGACCTAGAGAGCCCTTTCACATTAGAGGAGGTAAAAGCAGCAATCTGTCAGGCAACAAAAGATGTCTAGAGAACAAAGAGAGTACTATAAGTAAACCACAGCTGCTGAGATAGAAAAGTTGGTTTTGTAGCTTAGGAATCTATGGAAAACACATGAATCACCATAAGGTAAAGTGAGTCCCATAACAATTATTAAGCAGTTTCTATATGATTCAATATAGGTAAAGGAAGCTTAAAACTGCCACCTGTGACAAGCACTAAAACTGCAGTAAAGCCCTTAACATATAAACCAAAGAATAACATGAGATTAATGATATATATAATGCAGGTAGAGACTGAAAATATGTTAGGCAAAAAACCCTTTCCTAATGCTTGGATGATATACAGAATGTGAGACGTAAATATTCAGCCCAGAATTACAGTTAAGTAGTTATAATGCAGACAGGAGATATATGTAACACATCTTGAGAGAGGCAGTACTTCTGTAATGAAAGGCTCAAAGGTTTAGGCACAGAGGAACAAAGGGTTTGATGGTACCTGGAATGAGAGCCGGTAGGCAATTTGTGAAGTATCAGAGGCAGCTGGTTTGTCCAGTTACAGGAGCTTCATGTGGCAATGAGCTGCGGTAAGAGCCGCAAGGATCCGTTAGGTTGGCATGTGACGTCACCGCGGATTGATTCCGTAGATCTGGCCGGATAGATAGTAAGGAGTCCGGTTGCAGATAGATGATGAGACACACTAACTGGCTGAGCGGTTAGCGCAGAAAAGAGTTGAGAATCAGACAGCAAGGAGTAGTATGCTAACAGAGCTAGGAGTCAAAGGTAAAACCTCAATACCAAGCAATGACTTAGAGGGCAGGTCGTCTTTTATATGGAACAGGAAGTGAAATGAGAGGCAATTAAAGGTATAGTAACCCATGAAACACATTGATGAGCATGAACTTATGGAGAATCCTGACACAATCCTAGCCCTTAAGCCTCATAAAGCCCCGGGCCCGGATGGCTTTATGTCTCTATTCTACCGCACTTTTGTCCCACTGCTATCCCCGCTGCTCCTTTGGCTATACAGTGGAATGGCCGAGGGAGGGAGCCTGCTACAGGAATTTTTAGAAGCAAATATTCTGACCATCCCTAAGGAGGGGAAGGATCCTATGGAATGTGGGAGTTATAGACCTATCTCCTTAATTAACGTTGATATTAAGATTTACTCAAAAATTCTAGCGGCAAGATTGGGTCGGCATTTACCCTCTATAATTCATTTGGATCAGGTGGGATTCGTGCCAGGATGACAAGGTACTGACAATACCCGTAGGCTACTGAACATCTTTATGGAAGTGAACGATATGGGACTGCCCCTTCTCACCCTGTCGCTAGATGCCAAAAAAGCGTTTGATAGGGTGAGATGGGAATATATGTTTGAAACCCTGAGGGTTTTTGGTATCCCGCACTCCTTTTGTAGAGCGGTAGAGGCGCTATATACCTCCCCAACGGCGGTGGTCCGGGAACTTGGTTTCTGTTCCCCTAGGATTCGAATAAACAACGGGACCAGAAAAGGGTGTCCCCTGTCTCCGCTCCTCTTTGCACTTGTCATAGAGCCACTCGCAGAGGCTATTACAAAAGATAATCAAATTCAGAGCCTGTTGTTGCATGATTCCATGATTCGCTTCGGAAGTTGGCGCTATTTGCGGATGATCTCACACTGTTTATAGTAGAACCGACTCACTCGCTACCGTTTTTGATGGATGGCTGTAATTGACTCCTTTAGTGAAATCTCGAACTATAAAATTAATGTGGCCAAAACGGAAGCTTACATGATACATGTAGACCAAAATGAACTGAGGGCTCTCAGAAAACAATATCTTTTCAAATGGTCAACTAAGGGGATACGACACCTGGGGGTGTTTCTGTCTCATGACGGGGACACTTTTCTCCAGGAGAACTACTATGCTCTCTTGAAGGAGGTAGAAATCATCCTGAAATCTAAAAAATATGAGGAAATATCTTGGATGGGTAGGATTGCGGCTTTAAAAATGATGGTTCTTCCCAAGCTGACATATCCTATGAGGTGTATTCCTCTTTTGGTCCCGGCAAGGTTGTTGCGGAACTTTCAAGCCTTATTTAATACCTATGTCTGGAATAACATGAGACCTAGAGTAGCAGCTGCCATATTGCAGTCCCCCTTAGAGCTAGGGGGTCTGTGTCTCCCAAATGTCATCTTGTATTTTGAGGCTGCCATGATATCCCACATCTCAGTTTGGGGACAGGATCTTCCACCCACAAGGTGGAGGGAGCTTGAACAAGCTTCCCTCCCGGCGTATATGGACGTCTCTGACCTATTATGGTTCCCCTCGCACTTAACTTCACAGTTTACCAATCCATCTCTAATCAGCTGGTTAGGGGATGCCAGAAGGTGGAGTATAAGCTGCGACACAACTTGCTGATCGCCCCCCCATCCCTCCCCTATCCATCTCATAATTCCCCTCTTACAGGGCTTGCCCAACATGTGAATAAACATCTGGAAACAATTGGAGATCTCCACAGTGGGAGATTCTTTCATAGGTGACCGTCTACTATCGCACCGAGATATGGTGACTAAATTTGATCTTCCACGCCATATCGAGTTCAAGCTCCTAAGGCTGAGATCTCTGATGAAAGCTTGGGGATTTCTGACGGATAAAGTAAGAAACCCCACAATCTGGGAGACAAGATGGAAAGCTGGGCTCCAGCTTTACAAACCCCTCACGACCCATTACAGATGTCTCTTAGGTTAGGGGACCCAGTCCTCACAAAGACGAGACACATGATCTCCTGGGAAACAGAAGTAAAAGTTACATACACAGATGCAGAATGGTCTAAAGCCATAGCAAGGACCAAAGCTGCGCTACACTGTACCACGATGTACGAGCTGTACTTTAAAGTAATATCTATGTGGCATCTTGTCCCGACCAAACTACAAGCCTTGTACCCGGAACATCCTTCCACCTGTTGGAGGGAATGTGGCGAGATAGGTACCCCACTACACACGTGGTGGTCTTGTCCCAAGCTTAAGCCGCTCTGGACTAAAGTAAGAAACGTATGCACCAGCCTGGAACTACCGGAGGTTTTCAATCCTGGTTTAGCTCTCCTACACCTGGGAAACAAGAAGATTCCTGCCCATAAAATATCCCTACTTCTGTACCTGCTCACCTCAGTTAAAATGCTGATAGCTAGGAATTGGAAAAAAGTGCTCCCCCCAAGATGGCAGGGTGTAGTAGAATACCTGACCTATATCAAATCCATGGAAGACTATGTTTATAGAATGAGGAATCAAGCAGCAGCCTTTAGTCTTATTTGGGAACCATGTGAGAAATACCTGTCGCAGCATAAACATTAAGTAGTGAGAGTGACTTGAAACTGTATAGTAGTTCAACTTAATACTATGTGTTAGAGGCTCTGGCCAGGAGATCCCGCCGCGCTCTTGGAGGGGCCCCTAGACCTGTCTGGCTCCCCTCTCCCCATACTAATGTCCCCCCCCTCTCCTCCCTCCTACCTTGTCTATCAGTCTGGGATAGGCACTCTGCACTAATACTTGTAACATTAAGAATCATATAATATGCTATTCTGTATCCTATGCTTTGGTTTTGTTCTACCCATGTATAATGATTCTTAAAAGGGTTTGATTGTATTGTTAATGCACCTTAAATTAAAATGAAAAAAAAAAGAAAAAAAAAAATTACGGCCGAAGGTGAAATATACTCGCGTAACTTGTATGCTACGCGGTATATGTAATACCAAAATCGCCACATATGTAATGGAGCCCAGGTATGGCACTTGCTTGAGACCCGTCTATCATTCCTAGAATACTCACCAAAATCATCTTCTTTAGATTGTTTTTTGGTAGTTCCCCTTATGAAAGGAGAGATATGGGATCTATACTCATGAACCTGTTGACTACTAGAGAAGATTGTATTGTGTTGTATAACAATGTGCCATGCCTCTATATGTCAGGCAATCAGTTCAGGCCCAGAATGAGAATATGCCCAATCACCAGTACTATTATTTGTGTATGATGGAGGGGCAGCCCTGCACCAGCCTCTCTCTGCCTTGCTGTGTCTTAGTGCCAGGTCTGTGTCACTAAGGTGCCTGCCTGATGAAGCGGCATATCTAGCCGGGAAACGCGTTGCTGTTGTATTCTTACTAAATAAATACAGACGTTTTTTAATATACCTGTCCGATCCTGTTTTTATTATCACACACTATCCCCCTTTTGTAAGCCGAGACCTGCTGCCTGTGCCCGAAGCTGTACACCTGACATCCTCTGTGACAGTGTTCGGGTTTGTTTGGAGACACACGAGGCCAACAGAGGTGCTTACCGATTGGTGGACAGGGAGTGACGTACGTTCACGGAGGTGTGTCAGTCGGGCGACTCACAATAGTCCTGACCTGCATTTTGAGGCACGTCATCCGTGCCGCCAGTCTTGTGAGTATCTGGATCAGCGGGGTTATCTGGCAGTGAGGGGTTCCTATTTTCCCATCACGATACTGTTTTATAGTTTGGGCGCCTCTCTTCTCTTCCTCTCTCACAGCTCCGGATTCCATCGGGACCGAACATTGGGAGTGCAGCCATCGCTTTTGAGATTATATACATTCACCATTTGTCATCACCTGCGCACCCTCTGATGATTTCTTTTTCCTCCATCTACACTTTAAATAATCAGTAGCTTCCATTTGTTTATTATATTTCAATTTTTAAATGTGTATTTATAACCAATTTGTAGAATACTAGTCCTAAAGCCCGTTTACACGGGTAATTTTTTGGTAGTATAGCGGTCCCACCCCTTACTCTCTCTCCCTCCCCCTCTCTTATGCTCTCTCTCTCCCCTTCTCTTTTGCTCTCTCTCCCCCCTCTCTTTTGTGCTCTCTTCCCCTCTCTTTTGCGCTCTCTCTCACTCCACCTCTCTTTTGCTCTCTCTCCCCCCACTGTTTTGCTCTCTCTCCCTCCCCCTCTCTTATGCTCTCTCTCCCCCCCTCTCTTTTGCTCTCTCTCCCCCCTCTCTTTTGCTCTCTCTCCCCCCTCTAATTTGTTCTCTCTCCCCTCTCTCTTTTGTGCTATCTCCCCCTCTCTTTTGCGCTCTATCTCACTCCACCTCTCTTTTGCTCTCTTGCCCTCCTCTCTTTTGCTCTCTCTACCCTTTCTTTTGCTCTTTCCGCTCTCTTTTGCTCCCTCTCTCCACCCTCTCTTTTGCTTTCTCTCCCCCTCTCTTTTGCTCTCTCTCCCCCTCTCTTTTACACTCTCTCTCACTCCACCTCTCTTTTGCTCTCTCTCTCTCCACTCTTTTGCTCTCTCTCCCTCCCCCTCTCTTATGCTCTCTCTCTCCCCCTCTCTTTTGCTCTCTCCCCCCTCTCTTTTGCTCTCTCTCCCCCCTCTCTTTTTTTCTCTCTCCCCTCTCTCTTTTGTGCTATCTCCCCCTCTCTTTTGTGCTCTCTCTCACTCCACCTCTCTTTTGCTCTCTCTCCCTCCTCTCTTTTGCTCTCTCCTTTCTTTTGCTTATTCCGCTCTCTTTTGCTCCCTCTCTCCACCCTCTCTTTTGCTTTTTCTCCCCCCTCTCTTTTGCTCTCTCTCCCCCTCTCTTTTGCGCTCTCTCTCTCCCACCTCTCTTTTGTGTTCTCTCTCTCTCCCCCTCTCTTTTGCACTCTCTCTCTCCCCCTCTCTTTTACGCTCTCTCTCTCCCCTCTCTTTTGTACTTTCTCCCCCCTCTCTTTTGCGCTCTGTCTCCCCCCCTCTCTTTTGCGCTCTGTCTCCCCCCTCTCTTTTGCTCTCTCTCCCCCCCTCTCTTTTGTGTTCTCTCTCTCCCCCCTCTCTTTGCGCTCTCTCTCTCCCCTCTCTCTTTTGTGCTTTCTCCCCCCTCTCTTTTGCTCTCTCTCCCCCCTCTCTTTTGTGTTCTCTCTCTCCCCCCTCTCTTTTGCGCTCTCTCTCTCCCCTCTCTCTTTTGTGCTTTCTCCCCCCTCTCTTTTGCACTCTCCCTCCCCCCTCTCTTTTGCACTCTCTCTCTCCCCTCTCTCTTTTGTGCTTTCTCCCCCCTCTCTTTTGCGCTCTGTCTCCCCCCTCTCTTTTGCACTCTCTCCCCCTCTCTTTTGCGCTCTCTCTCCCCCCTCTCTTTTGTGCTCTCTCCCTCCCTCTCTTTTGCACTCTCTCCCCCTCTCTTTTGCTCTGTCTCTTTCCCCTCTCTTTTGCTATCTCCATCCCTCTCTTTTGCTCTCTCTCACCATCCCTCTCTTTTGCTCTCTCTCTCCATCCCTCTCTTTTGCTCTCTCCCTCCCTCTCTTTTTCTCTCTCTCCCCCACTCTATTGCTCTCTCTCCCCCCTCTCTTTTTCTCTCTCTCCCCCCTCTCTCTCCCCCTCTCTCTCTCTCTCTCTCTCTCTCTCTCCCCATCTCCCCCCATCTTCTTTCGCTCTCTCTCTCCCCCTCTCTTTTGCTCTCTCTCTTTCCCCCTCTTATTTTCTCTCTCTTCCCTCTATTTTGCTATTTCACCCCCAACTTTGCTCTCTCTCCCTCCTCTCTTTTGCTCTTTCGCCTCACTTTTGTCCTCTCTTCCCCTCTCTTTAGCACTTTCCCATCTCTTTTTGTCTCTCCCCCTCTCTTTTTATCTCTCTCCCCTCTCTCTCGTGCCGACCGCGCCTGCCCCGACACGCACAGCCACGCCCCCACCATGCCTGGCCACGTCCCCACTCATGTCCGGCCATGCCCACTTTCACCATACCGTGCCGCAAACAGCAGATCATGTAAGGCCAGGTGTGTTTGTCCTGTGCTGTCTCTACTGCGCATGACAGCATCGGACAAACACACTTGGCCTTTTATATTATAGGATAGTAACAGAAGCATGTTGCCAACTACAAGTACATTATACTTGTTCATTTTGGGGCATGGTTAAATATGAATGAGGGGGGGGATTGCACTGTTTGTCCTTAAAAAGCCCAGTCGTTTATTGTCCCAGTTAGGTATAGAACAAATAGTCCTGTGGACATTCGTTTTGGACAATCACATTTTTATAAGAATGAAAATTAATAAAATTCGGTAATCGAATATCCACATTCCAAATTTCGAATGTAACATTCGATTTAACAAATACTATTCAGAAGTTCAAGAGTTCACGTGGTAGGGAATTTAGTAAATTGATAGATAATAGATAGAAATATATCAATTTGATTGTTTCTATTTCGAATATTGCATTATTCGAATATTATATTTAAAGAAAGAATTAGAAATACTATTACATAAAACGAATGTTAGAATGTTGTGCAAACATTCGAAATTCGAAATAAACGAACAAAAGTGTTACAATTAGTTTCAATTTTCTAATGTTGCAAAAAATGTTTTGCCCATCCCTAGTCCCAGTCCAGCCCTGAATCAGTTGTTGTTCAATAATGCAGGAATATGCGCTCTTTATAGTACAATTAAAAATGGCGTCCCTTGAATTCCTATTGGCTCAGTTGGGCCTTCAAATTCAAATCAGTCAATAGGATGAGAGCTACTGAAATCCTATTGGCTGTTCAAATCAGCCAATAGGATAAGAACTAATGAAATTCTATTGGCTGAATTGAATAGTAAACATAATTTCAGTAGCTCTTATCCTATTGGCTGATTTGATCAGCCAATAGGATTTCAGTAGCTCTCATCCTATTGGCTGATTTGAATTTGAAGGCTCAAATCAGCCAATAGGAATTCAAGGGACGCCATTTTTAATCGCGTACCTTGAATTCCTATTCAGTGTACGGCGGAGATTGTATGAAGAGGATCCTCCATGCTCCATGGCTCCGCTGTCCTCCACGGGTTCCTAGAAGAAGAAAGAAGAGGAATACTAGTTGCTACCTTTCTTCTCAGCATTATAAGTCCTATTGGACTACACACCATCACATTAACCTTAAGTACCCATGGGATCTCCACATATAGCCGCCAGCAAAACGTCCCTGAAATCCAAGGTAAGACTATATAACCTTTTTATATTGCAACCACCTACTTCAGATCTGTTTGAATAAAAATTGGGTAATTAAGGTTCATTAAAACATATCTATAAAAAGGGAGTAGAAAAGACTTAGCCAAGTCCTATGGTGAGAAATAAGGACTAAGAGGTGCCCATGTTGCTGGGCCAGATGAATCTTAATATGAACATTGCTGGAGCTAGGATTAAATTAGGAGAAAACATTATAGGAGAGGTTCTTTGTGGAACTTTGAATGATAGGGAGTGGTTATGTAAAGGGATTGTGTCCCTTGGGTGCTAAGGGAGTTTGGGAGGTGAGAAGTCAATACAGTGGGAGTAGTTTTGTAGGATCCAGGAGGTAAGGAGTTAATGTGCCAGGGTTAAATCACTGGTGTGGTCCATTAGCTAGGAGTTGTTTGTTGGGAAGGTGCTTGGGTTAGGGCTACAGTAACTTACAGTGTTGATCTGGTGTGGAGACACCCCAAAATTACAGGAACATTTCATATTACAGTCTCAAAGTGGCTTGTGTTCTTTTAACTTGTTGCTGTGGAAAAGGATTGCTTTGGTTAGGATTAATATATATTTGGAGATATTTCATTTAAATTAGTCTAATATTGTAGAATTTATATATCAACATATGTTTTCAGTTTTCTTCCTACAATCCTCCACCTCATTTCTTTCTACCCCTTTCCCCTTTTTGGATATAATCAAGCTTATTTTAAGTTTGACCCAGGGCCAGTGCATTACATACTTATATTTATTATTGTGTATATTTGTTTATAATTGTTTTGCTGCCTAACTTGGGCTTTAGTAGGTAGGGGCATATGTGGTGGCATAATGACTATAATGACTCTCCTGAAACATAGGAGGCATAGAGTGCAAGTAAGTCAGAACAGCTGCAAGCATTTTGTTGAAATATTTCCCTGCACAGCCCCTGTGCTCTAGGCAAAACTTTAAGCATCCTTTCTAAGAGTTGGGTAACTCTGTGACAAGAGTGGGGCTCACCTCCACCCACAACCTGATGGGTATTCCTGAGGCTCATGGGCAGTAGTAGGAGCACTGGAAATCCCCCAACTTTTGATATACTGCAAGATATCAGTGCACAGTCGGCTAGATTACGAGTTGTATGTTATGGTGAAAAAGCAGCATTATGGCTCTTTTTCACTACCGCTGGTATTACGAGTCTTGTAGGTATAGGTGTACCGCACACTTTTTTGGCCGTCACGTAACTACCGCACCTTTCAAAAAGTCCTTTTTCAGTATTATGAGTTTACCTGTCCGGCCAAAAAGTGAACAGTACAGTCCATAACTACAAGATCTGTACCACCACCTGAAAGTCAGTAGTTATGAGTTTTACGTTACAAAGCTGTACCATAAAATTCATAACTAAAGTGTTACAAAGTACACTAACACCCATAAACTACCTATTAACCCCTAAACCGAGGCCCTCCCACATCTCAAACACTAAAATAAATTGATTAACCCCTAATCTGCCGCTCCGGACATCGCCGCCACTATAATATACATATTATCCCCTAAACCGCAGCACTCCCACATCGTAAAAACTAGTTAAATATTATTAACCCCTAATCTGCTGCCCCCAATGTCGTCGCCACCTACATACACTTATTAACCCCTAATCTGCTGTCCCTAACATCGCCGCAACCTACATTACTGTTATTAACCACTAATCTGCTGCCCCCAAAATCGCCGCCAGCTAACTACACTTATTAACCCCTAATCTGCTGCCCCCAATGTCGTCGCCACAATACTAAAGTTATTAACCCCTAAACCTAACCCTAACCCTAACGTAACCCTAACACCCACTAACTAACACCCACTAACTTTAACCTAATTAAAATAATTCCAAATAAAAATTACAATTAATACCTAAATTATTCCTATTTAAAACTAACTAAATAAATACTTACCTGTAAAATAAAACCTAAGCTAGCTACAATATAACTAATAGTTATATTGTATCTAGCTTAGGTTTTATTTTTATTTCACAGGTTTGTATTTATTTTAACTAGGTAGACTAGTTAATAAATAGTTATTAACTATTTACTAACTACCTAGCTAAAATAAATACAAAGTTACCTGTAAAATAAAACCTAACCTGTCTTACACTAAAACCTAACATTACACTAAAATTAAATAAATTAAATAAAAAAAAAAACTATTATCTAAATAACAAAAATAATAAACACTAAATTACACAAAATAAAAAAGAAATGATCAAATATTTAAACTAATTACACCTAATCTAATAGCCCTATCAAAAATAAAAAAGCCCCCACAAAATAAAAAAAAAACCTAGCCTACACTAAACTGCCAATGACCCTTAAAAGGGCTTTTTGCGGTGCATTGCCCCAAAGAAATCAGCTCTTTTACCTGTAAAAAAAAAATACAAACAACCCCCAACAGTAAAACCCACCACCCACACAACCAACCCCCCCAAATAAAAACCTACCTAAAAAAAACCTAAGCTCCCCATTGCCCTGAAAAGGGCATTTGGATGGGCATTGCCCTTAAAGGGCATTTAACTCTTTTACGGTGCCCAAAGTCCCTACTCTAAAAATAAAACCTACCCAATAAACCCTTAAAAAAACCTAACACTAACCCCGGAAGATCCACTTACAGTTTTTGAAGACCGGATATCCATCCTCATACAGCCAGGAGAAGTCTTCATCCAAGCAGCAAGAAGTTGTCCTCCAGGTGGGCAGAAGTCTTCATCCAGACGTCATCTTCTATCTTCATCCTTCCGACGCGGAGCGGCTCCATCTTCAAGACATCCGGCGCGGAGCATCCTCTTCTTTCGATGGCTATTGAAGAATTAATTTTCCCTTTAAATGATGTCATCCAAGATGGCGTCCCTTGAATTCCGATTGGCTGATAGAATTCTATCAGCCAATCAGAATTAAAGGGTAAAACTCCTATTGGTTGATGCAATCAGCCAATAGGATTGAGCTTTAATCCTATTGGCTAATCCAATCAGCCAATAGGATTAAGCTCGCATTCAATTGGCTGTTCCAATCAGCCAATAGAATGTGAGCTCAATCCTAGTGGCTGATTGGATCAGCCAATAGGATTGAAGCCTTTAATTTCGATTTTTAATTCTATCAGCCAATCGGAATTCAAGGGACGCGATCTTGGATGACGTCATTTAAAGGGAAACTTCATTCTTCAATAGCCATCAAAAGAAGAGGATGTTCCGCTCCAGATGTCTTGAAGATGGAGCCGTTCCGCATCAGAAGGATGAAGATAGAAGATGCCGTTTGGATGAAGACTTCTGCCGCCTGGAGGGCGACTTCTTGCCGCTTGGATGAAGACCTCCCGTCTTCGTTAAGGACTTCTTGCCGCTTGGATGAAGGCTTCTCACGGCTGGATGAGGATGGATGTCCATTCTTCAAAAACTGTAAGTGGATCTTCGGGAGTTAGTGTTAGGTTTTTTTAAGGGTTTATTGGATGGGTTTTACTTTTATATTAGAGATTTTGGGCACCGTAAAAGAGCTAAATGCCCTTTCAAGGGCAATGCCCATCCAAATGCCCTTTTCAGGGCAATGGGGAACTTAGGTCTTTAGGTAGGTTTTTATTTGGGGGGGTTGGTTGTGTGGGTGGTGGGTTTTACTGTTGGGGGGCTGTTTGTAATTTTTTTTACAGGTAAAAGAGCTGATTTCTTTGGGGCAATGCCCCGCAAAAGGCCCTTTTAAGTTAAGGGTCATTGGCAGTTTAGTGTAAGCTAGGGTTTTTTTTATTTTGGGGGGCTTTTTTATTTTGATAGGGCTATTAGATTAGGTGTAAGTAGTTTAAATATTTGATCATTTCTTTTTTATTTTGTGTAATTTAGTGTTTATTATTTTTTGCAATTTAGATAAATGTTTTTTTTTATTTAATTTATTTAATTTTAGTGTAATGTTAGGTTTTAGTGTAAGACAGGTTAGGTTTTATTTTACAGGTAGCTTTGCATTTATTTTAACTAGGTAGCTAGTAAATAGTTAATAACTATTTACTAACTAGTCTACCTAGTTAAAATAAATACAAACTTACCTGTAAAATAAAAATAAAACCTAAGATAGCTACAATGTAACTATTAGTTATATTGTAGCTAGCTTAGGGTTATTTTACAGGTAAGTATTTAGTCTTAAATTATTAAGGTATTATTTAGGTAATAATAGTAATTTTTATTTAGATTTATTTTAATTATATTAAAGTTAGCGGTGTTAGGATTAGGGTTAGATTTAGGATTAGGTTTAGGGTTTAATATATTTATTTAGTGTTAGTTATGTGGGAGGCCAGAGGTTTAGGGGTTAATAACTTTAGTACAGTGATGGAAGAGACGTTGAGGGCAGCAGATTAGGGGTTAATAAAAGTAGATGGGTGGCGGCGACATTGGGGGTGGCAGATTAGGGGTTAATAAGTGTAGGTAGGTGTCGGCGATGTTGGGCGGCAGATTAGGGGTTAAAAAGTGTATTGTAGGTGTCGGCGATGTCGGGGTCAGCAGATTAGGGGTGTTTAGACTTGGGGTTTATGTTAGGGTGTTAGGTTTAAACATACATTTTCTTTCCCCATAGGAATCAATGGGGCTGCGTAATGGAGCTTTACGCTCCGTCATTGCAGGTGTTAGAATTTTTTTTAGCCGGCTCTCCCCATTGATGTCTATGGGGAAATCGTGCACGAGCACGTCAAAGCAGCTCGAAGCAGCTTTGGTATTTGTGTGCAGTATGGAGCTCAACACTGCCATATCGCCTGCAAACGCCGGTTTTTGGAAAACCTGTAATAGCAGCGCTATTAAAGGTGAGTGGTGGAAATAACTTGCAAGTTATTACCGAGCCACTCATAACGCAGAACTCGTAATCTAGCTGAAAGTTTGTTGTGTGTGTGTGTATATATATATATATATATATATATATATATAAAACCACATGTCTATTATCTGCCTACTCTTCATGCATACCTATACATTAAAGTGTATAGATGGCCAAAATCATCATTCAGCATAACATCTATTAGTTCAGTGTATAGATAATTGTAATAATTATACAGTGCATTGTGTTCATTTCAGTGAATAATGTATGTATTTTCAGCACCATTATGCAGAACAGAGTGCTCAACATTAGTGTATAGGCAGCAATCATCATTACAGAGGGCAGCCTGTTCTGTTTTAAGTGTATGAGCCCTCAACACCATTATACAATGCAGCATATACTGCATGTTATCAGTGTATAGGTACTCTGCATTAATTATACAGTGCAGCATCTTTATTGGTGTATATATGCCTTGCATTGTCATGTAGTGCATAGTGTTGTGTTTATTAGTGTATAAATATGTATTATTATCACTACAGAGTGACACTTGTCCAAATAAGTGTGAGTTGTACTGGTCTCCTGTCCAAAATATGTCAATGTCCCACTGCAAGTTGCTGTGATCTATTGTAGGGCTTGCAAAATGTAATTTATCAATGTGCATTCATAGCTTCTAAGAATTCGCAAGTTCAGGCTTGCAAGATTGAGTCTCCAACCACAAATTTAAGAAGCAGTTTCATCTTTATATCCTAGATAGCAGAGGTGATTGACAGGCTCTGCTCTCATGAAATTGGTTTCCCAAGAGCAGGGGGCAGGATTGATCAACAGAACTCTTCTGCAGTCTTACATTTTACCAAGTGGCGATTGCAGATGGACAGGTTCTCTGCTTGAGAACTTGTCTGCCTGCAGCTTGATATATTTTCCTGTTAGACATGTATCAGTCTAGGTATAATGGTGTAAAAGGAAGGAGGTCACCCTGCCTCCAGGTTTGTGTGTTTTATATATTGTAACCACTGTTTGATTCATTATACAGAGTCATCACTTTGGTACGTTATGTTATGCAGAAATTACCCATAGCTATTATAGTTCTAATAAATCAGATTAATAGTTAAGAATTTTATGTAATAATGGAAATCTATTTTCTCTATCATAGATAAAATAGATATCTATAGCTGCAATAGCTGGGGAGCAAACTGTGTCTGCCTCTGTAGCCAACAATTCTAGCACCGGCCCCAGTTGGACCCTTTCAACACCATTTCATGCTATTAATCTCTCATCTTTTCAAAAAGGTTGCACCTTCATCCAACCAAATTGTGTACAGATATTGGTGTGAGATTTTTATTCTGATTGCCACATTAAATTATTAACACACAGACTAATAATGGGGATGGTACCCAATACCCACAGAGCAATGAAAGACTAAATGCCAGTGGGGACCCTCTCCAATATATGTTTATATTTTATCATTTTCTACAACAACAAAAATGTCACAGATGTCATATGAAAATATTATAAAACCATTTAGGGGACAACTGGTGGCTTTTGGTTCAGGGAGTAAGTTCAACATCATGGCCCACAGGCCCAGGTATATTATATAAGGTTCCACCCCCAAAACTAGAGAGGCCATTTCAGAACCATGAAGAGAAGTAATTGTGACTTATGCTGTGGTGGACACAGCAGCTGAGGAATGCAGCTACCTCGGACTCCCAATCACTTTCTAACATTCCTCTTGGCTCACTGCTGCCTATACGGTAAGATACAAGGTCAGTGTTTTAAAGCATTACAGGGCAAATAGAGGGAGATGGTATTGGGCACTGAACTGAACTGTATAAACGTCTCATACAGCCCCAACTTATCAGCTAAAAGGGACAAGATCTGCAGTTCAGGTGATCACTAATCAGCAACTGTACAGTCAGCTCTGTACATCACTAACACAACTTTAGCAGATACACTGTGCACTGACATGCTGTGAATTACAGGTGGGAGAGTTGTATGGACAGTTCTGAGAGTTAATTAATAGTCCTTTACTAAACTTACAGTGAATATGGAAGTGCAGCATTTTGTAGCTGCATATACAGCCCACCAAATCAGTGCTGAGCAAGTATTTAGTTGATTGTCTGTTTGATATAGGCTGGTATATGGATACTGCATGAACTTCATACATCACAGGAAGACTTTGTATATATTATCTTTGCTGTGACCTCTGATAGCTCCTCCCCTTCAAAATTCCTACTCAAGAGCTGTCAGCCAGTAAGAAAAAGCACAATACGTTTACAGACTCCTGTACCCTACATTGTAATGGCACTGGCCCCGATAACATCATATGGTGTTGCTCAGGGGCGATTGCCACCCTGTCTCCTTAGCCCAGTCTGCCCCTGAAACCATTTTCACTACATTAAATTTTCACTACATTAAAACTCATTTAAAAACCTATAATGCAAAAACATCTGTGTCAAGATTACATGTATAACATGTACACAGAAGACTTTGATGATTATAAGTAATGTTGCAAGAATGTTAAATTATATGCATTCTTTATTTTAAGGGACATAAAAGTCAAGATAATGGGGTAAATTTATCAAGCTCCGTAAACGCCCTGTGTTTCCGGCGAGCCTGAAACAGAAGTTATGAAGCATCAGTCTAAAGATCGCTGCTCTATATCCTGTCCACCTGCTCTGAGGAGGCAGACAGAAATCAACCCATTTGGATACAATAGGGTTGATTAACACCCCCTGCTAGCGGCCGATTGGCCGCGAATCTGCAGGGGGCGGTATTTCACCAGCAGTTCACAAGAACTGTTGGTGCAATGATAAATGCTGACAGCGTATGCTGTTGGCATTTTTTCCATCTGCAGCGGACATGATACACTACATTGTATCATGTCCGCTCACACATTAGTAAATTAACCCCTGAATGTTCATGGTTCAGATAGAGCAGTAAAGGGGTTTATTAGTTAGCTGGCAAGGGTAATAGTATTGTAGTGTAGGAATTACCCTCCCACCTCACTGATCCCTACCAAACAGCTCTCTCCCCTCCACCCACACTCCTCACCACCATCTTAGGTACTGTCAGACAGTCTGCCAATATGCAGTTTAGGGTTTTTTAATTTTTTCCTGCAGTGTAGGGATCCCTCCTAAACCCTCCCACCTCCCCGATCCCTCCAAATAACTCTGAAAACCAACCCCTTCCCACTAGTAGCAGCCATCTTATGTAGTGTATGGGTTCCACCCCCCCCAGCTCCCCCTCTCCATGATTGTTATTTAGGGGCCCCCTTTGATTTCCCCCTTTTTCTGTAGTATAGTGACCTATGCCTTTCTCTCTTTTAAAAACTTACTTTCCATAGTATAGGGTCCCTCCCCTGCTGGAACACCCACTCACCTCCCACCTTCTCTCCCACCAGCACTAAATGATGGCAATCTGGCTTCATATGGTAACTGATCATACTCCATTATCATATGAAGGCAGATGCCCAAAGCCCACAAACAACAAGTCTCGGTTGTCACTTGACCAACCAATACTGCTTGGGTTTTCAACATGTCAGACGTAGATCTACGTTCCATTTCGGGTAAGTGGTTAAAGGGACATTAAACACAAATTGTAATTTGCATGATCTTGCACCTTCACATCTGACAATAATTTTGCAATGAATAATGCAGCGTTATTTTGTCAAATGAGCATATTGTTTTATGTTTTTTCTTTTCACTTATTTTCCTGTCCCCCAGAACAAAAGAAGCCTTGCTAACCAATCACAAGCGAATGAGCAAATAAAGCATGAACTCTGTTTGCACATGTGCATTTAAGGAAAGAGACTGGGGTAGCCTGCACTCTTTTCTTCCCTTAAGGGGATTTAGCACTGATTAAACAGACATATTCCTTTCTAATCTCCATATAATAGCTAAATATAAATATATAATTATATATACAAACAATAATATAAATACCTATACTACCTAGTATGCCCACTGCTTTTTTACATAGAATGCTCTTTCTATCATGATTAATGCTGCAAAGCTGATAATGCACCTTAAAAAATAAATGACTACAGATACGGTGAGTTGGGAGGGGGTAAACTAAAATTTACAGATGAATTAGCTAAAACTATTAACTTAAAGGGACACTGAACCCATTTTTTTTTCTTTCATGATTCAGATAGAGCATGCAATTTTAAGCAACTTTCTAATTTACTCCTATTATCAATTTTTCTTTGTTCTCCTGCTATCTTTATATGAAAAAGAAGGCATCTAAGATTTTTTCTTGGTTCAGAACTCTGGACAGCAGTTTTTGATTGGTGGATGAATTTATCCACCAATCAGCAAGGACATCCTAGGTTGTTCACCAAAAATGGGCCGGCATCTAAACTTATATTCTTGCATATCAAATAAAGATACCAAGAGAATAAAGAACATTTGATAATAGGAGTAAATTAGAAAGTTGCTTAAAATGTCATGCTCTATCTGAATCACAAAAGAAAAAATTTGGGTTCAGTGTCCCTTTAAGCCTCCATGGAATAAAGTAGAACAAGTACAAGTTTCAGATGTTTTTTACAGAAAAATAAATAATGCATGTATATTGCAATAATGTTTCACTTTTAATAATGAGACATTTTATGAATTGTTGAAATGTTGTATTTAATGGTCCTTTAAGGGATGTTTCAATTTACCTCTGTTATGAAATTTACTTCATTCACTGGTATCATTTAATGAATAGCATATCTAGGTAGACATAGTAGTATCAAGACACTACTGCAAAGTAGCTGTTGATTGGTGGCTGCACACATATGTATCTTGTCACTGGCTCATCAGATGTGTTCAGCTAGGTCTCATAAGGGCATTGCTGCTCTTGAGCTGATTTAACTATGTATTTAGCCCATTTGAAAGGATCAAACCCTTAGTTATATGCAAGCAAAAGTGCAATTATAGATGATTATTTATAGGTATAGATATATAGAAATATCTATAGGTATAGATATATAGGAATATATTTATGCAATGTTTGTGTTAATACACATTAACACAAACATTGCATAAATATGCTTTAACATGTTTTTAACTGCAAAGGGCTCCAATGCCCTTACATGTATGTCTATATATGTATACATATATATTTATGTGTTTCTATGTGTATATATGTCTGTAAATACACATATACCCATATAAATACACATATACCCATATAAATACATATGTACACACCTATAGAGATATATACGATCACCGTCCACTTTATTACGTACACCTTGCTAGTACCGGATTGGACCCTCTTTTGCCTTCAGAACTACCTTAATTCTTAGTGGCATAGATTCAACAAGGTGTTGGAAACATTCCTCATAGATTTTGGTCCATATTGACATGATAGTATGACTCATTGTCATGTTCAAGAAACCAGTTTAAGATGATTTGAGCTTTGTGACATGGTGCATTATCCTGCTGGAAGTAGCCATCAGAAGATGGCTACACTGTAGTCATAAAGTGATGGACATGGTAAGCAACAATACTCAGGTAGGCAGCGGCGTTTAAACAATGCTCAATTGGTACTAAGGGGCCCAAAGTGTGCCAAGAAAATATCCCCCACACTATTACACCACCACCAGCTTGAACCGTTGATACAAGGCAGGATGGATCCATGCAAGGTACACAAAATATTGACACTTTGTGCCCAATTTGGACATTTCCACTGGGGTGTACTCACTTTTGTTGCCAACGGTTTACACATTAATGGCTGTGTGTTGAGTTATTTTGAGGGGACAGCAAATTTACACTGTTATACAGGCTGTACACTCACTACTTTACATTGTAGCAAAGTGTCATTTATTCAGTGTTGTCACATGAAAAGATATAATAAAACATTTACAAAAATGTGATGGGTGTGCAGGCACCCTTATTATGACAATAACAAGGGTGTCTGCTGAAGTGATAAATGGAAAGTATATAGGCCGCACTCGCTGGGTTTCAGACAAACTTCAGTATTTCTTTATTCTGGTGATGTTTCGAGGAAGGGGAGATTATACTCAAAACATTACCAGAATAACAAAATACTGAAGTTTGTCTGAAACCCAGCGAGTGTGGCCTATATACTTTCCATACAGGTCTATATACTATATACATATATATATATATATATATATATATATATATATATATATATATATATATATATATATATATATATATATATATATATATATATATATACACATACATACATACATACATACATTAACATATTTAGACATGTAAACTGTATGGATGGATGTTAAAGCCCTTTGCCTACCTTTTTTTCCCCCTAACACCTCAGACCTCATATATTTGATGGTGTTATTATGAGTGTAACTGTAATTTGTAACGTATTTTTGATGTGTTTTGTGACACTTTTTTGTTTAATGAAACAGTTATCCAGAGTCTGAGGAAACGCTAACCCGACGTTTGTTAACTTCAGTTGCGCTCAAGCCATCGCGTTTACTTTTAACTTGTAATACCATCAAAAAATGACCTGTGGAAACACCCGCGATAAACCCCTTTTTGATTGCGTGTAACTGATAGCGCGCCAATCGTAATCTGTCCCAAAAGGTTCTTGTTCACATGAATAAGAAGGGATACAAGATACAATTTTGTGTTTCATGTAAAACTGCACATGTCATTTACTAATTGACCTGTAGGGGGGGTGATATACAATATACAGGAAAATCTAAAATAGCTGTGAGAGATAGGCATAAAAACATATTAGAGATATCAAAATCACAAATGTGTTTAATCTGGTTGCCAAACACTTTTAAGGTCATCATTCAGGAAATAACCTCCCTTATGCAAGTAGAAGTAATTGAGCATGTTCTTCTTTTCTTTTCTTTTTTTTAAGGAGAGCAAGAGATATAAAAAAGGCAAAGTGGATTTTTTAATTTAAATACATAACTGAATTTGGATTAAAAACTGAATCTTATGTAAATGTATTTGTATGAAATTAATGCAATACTGCTTGATGCCTGGGGCCCGATCCGATATGCAGCGTCGCCCGCAAATGCCGGTGACGCTGAATTTTGCGTGGGTTTGGTATCCTATATACGGCGTAACCTAGAAGTTACGCTTGTATATTTCTGCCGTCGCCTGTAGTTTTTTGGGCCATAGGCAGGTATACCAAACCAGCGCAGTTTGGTATCCAATATACAGCGTAAGGACTTACGTGGCGAAAATGGAGAAATCTTACTCCATTTTCACCTCGCCACAAAAAGCAGCCGTAGTAAGCCTGTCTATTGGAGCCCCTTAACTCCCTAAACTAGCTACAAAATAAACCTAACACCTAACGCATGCGCAATGTCTATCTACCTGTCAACCACGATCCCCCGCCGCAATCCCTAATAAAATATTTAACCACTAAACCGCCGCTCCTGGACCCCACTGCCACCTACATTAACTACCCCCTAATGTGATCCCCCTAGACCGTCGCCAACTATATTAAACTACCCTCTAAAGTGAGCCCCTTACACCGCCGCCATCTACCTTACCTACCCCCTAAAGTGAGCTCCTACCCCGCCGCCATCTATTTTAAAATGATTAACCCCTAATTTAATCCCCCTACCCCGCCGCCACCTATATTAAATTAATTAACCCCTAATTGAATCCCCCTACCCCGCCGCCAGCTATATTAAATGTATTAACCCCTAATTTAATCGCCCTACACCGCCGCCAGCTATATTAAATGTATTAACCCCTAATTTAATCCCCCTACACCGCCGCCAGCTATATTAAATGTATTAACCCCTAATTTAATCCCCCTACCCCGCCGCCACCTATATTAAATGTATTAACCCCTAATGTAATCCCCCTACACCGCCGCCACCTATATTAAATGTATTAACCCCTAATCTAATCCCCCTACCCCGCCGCCAGCTATATTAAATTATTTAACCCCTAAAATACTAGACTATCCCTACCACTAAACCTAAGTCTAACCCTACAAATAGCCCTGAAAAGAGCTTTTTGCGTGGCATTACCCCAAAGTAAACTGCTCTATTGCCAGCCCTTAAAAGGGCTTTTTGCGGGGCATGCCCCAAAGAAAACTGCTCTTTTACCAGCCCTTAAAAGGGCTTTTGGCGGGGCTTTGTCACAAAGTAAACTGCTCTTTTGCATCTAATCTAAATCCCCTACACTGCCTCCACCTATAATAAATGTATTAACCCCTAATCTAATCCCCCTACACTGCCGCCAGCTATATTAACTTTATTAACCCTAATTATATTAGGGTTAATATAGTTAATATAGTTATTATATTATATATATTAACTATATTAACCCTAATTATATTAGGGTTAATATAGTTAATATCGTTATTATATTATATATATATTAAGTATAATAACCCTATCTAACTCTAACATCCTAACTAAACTCTTATTAAAATAAATCTAATATTAATATTATTAATTAAAATATTCCTATTTAAAACTAAATACTTACCTATAAAATACACCTAAAGATAGCTACAATATAATTAATAATTACATTGTAGCTATTTTAGGGTTTATATTTATTTTACAGGTAACTTGGTATTTATTTTAACTAGGTACAATAGCTATTAAATAGTTAATAACTATTTAATAGCTACCTAGTTAAAATAATTACCAATTTACCTGTAAAAAAAATCCTAACCTAAGTTACAAATACACCTACACTATCAATAAATTAAATAAACTATAAATATCTAAACTAAAATACAATTAAATAAACTAAACTAAATTACAAAAAAAAACACTAAATTACAAAAAATAAAAAAAAGATTACAAGATTTTTAAGCTAATTACACCTATTCTAAGCCCCCTAATAAAATAATAAAGCCCCCCAAAATAAAAAAAATTCCCTGCCCTATTCTAAATGAAAAAAGTTAGCTCTTTTACCTTACCAGCCCTTAAAAGGGCCTTTTGCGGGGCATGCCCCAAAGAAAACTGCTCTTTTGCCTGAAAAAGAAAAACACAATACCACCCCCCAACATTACAACCCACCACCCACATATCCCTAATCTAACCCAAACCCCCCTTAAATAAACCTAACACTACCCCCCTGAAGATCTCCCTACCTTGTATTCACCGATCCGGGCGATGTCTTCAATCAA
Organism: Bombina bombina; assembly: GCF_027579735.1. Taxonomy (NCBI): domain Eukaryota; kingdom Metazoa; phylum Chordata; class Amphibia; order Anura; family Bombinatoridae; genus Bombina; species Bombina bombina. Next base: position 983,182,093 of record NC_069499.1, on the reverse strand, counting down.
GCGGCAGTGAAGTCTTCTTCCATCCGGGCGATGTCTTCAAGCAAGCGGCAGAGAGTCTTCTTCCACCCGGCGATTTAAGTAAGTGCATACGGTTTTCCAGACATGCTGTCTGTCCCACTCACCACATCTGCAAATTAAAGTTGCACCCCATGCAGCACCTGCCTGTTTCAAAGCAATGTAAATTAAGCAGCCTTCCCAATCTAGGGCTCGATCACATATGCGGTGTAGTGATGTCGCGAATAGTTCGCCGGCGAATAGTTCCAGGTGAACATAACTTGTTCGAGTTCGCCACGGCTGCGAACATATGCGATGTTCGATCCGCCCCCTATTCGTCATCATTGAGTAAACTTTGACCCTGTATCTCACAGTCTGCAGACACATTTCAGCCAATCAGCAGCAGACACTCCCTCCCAGACACTCACAGCTCCTGGTCAGCAGCCATTTTAGATTCATTCTGATCCTGCATTCTTAGTGAGAGGAGGGATAGTGTAGCTGCTGCTGATTTTATAGGCAAATTGATAGCTAGGCTAGTGTATTCAGTGTCCACTACAGTCCTGAAGGACTCATCTGATCTCTACTGTAAGGACAGCACAGCACCCCAAAAAGCCCTTTTTAGGGCTAGAACATCTTTTTTTTTTTTGCCTGTGTAATTTTGACTGTGAAACATCAGTCTGCTAGTGTAATCTAATTGCAGTTGCCTGCCTGCAGTGCCACCACTCATATCTGTTGTAACAGTAGAGTAAATTTTGTAAAAAAAAACTTTTTTGACTGTGAAACATCAGTCTGCTAGTGTAATCTATAAGAAGTTGCCTGCCTGCCAGCGTGTGTGCCAGGCCCACTTGCCAACTAGTGCCACCACTCATATCTGTTGTAACAGTAGTGTAAATTTAAAAAAAAAACTTTTTTGACTGTGAAACATCAGTCTGCTAGTGTAATCTAATTACAGTTGCCTGCCTGCCAGCGTGTGTGCCAGGCCCACTTGCTAAGTGCCACCACTCATATCTGTTGTAACAGTAGTGTAAATTTTGTAAAAAATAACTTTTTTGACTGTGAAACATCAGTCTGCTAGTATAATCTAATTGCAGTTGCCTGCCTGCCAGCGTGTGTGCCAGGCCCACTTGCTAAGTGCCACCACTCATATCTGTTGTAACAGTAGTGTAAAAAAAAATTTAAAAATTTTTTTTGACTGTGAAACATCAGTCTGCTAGTGTAATCTAATTGCAGTTGCCTGCCTGCCAGTGTGTGTGCCAGGCCCACTTGCCAACTAGTGCCACCACTCATATCTGTTGTAACAGTAGTGTAAATTTAAAAAAAAATCTTTTTTGACTGTGAAACATCAGTCTGCTAGTGTAATCTAATAGCAGTTGCCTGCCTGCCAGCGTGTGTGCAAGGCCCACTTGCCAACTAGTGCCACCACTCATATCTGTTGTAACAGTAGTGTAAATTTAAAAAATAAAAACTTTTTTGACTGTGAAACATCAGTCTGCTAGTGTAATCTAATTGTAGTTGCCTGCCTGCCATCGTGTGTGCCAGGCCCACTTGCCAACTAGTGCCACCACTCATATCTGTTGTAACAGTAGTGTAAAGTTTTTTTAAAAAAAAACTTTTTTGACTGTGAAACATCAGTCTGCTAGTGTAATCTAGTTGCAGTTGCCTGCCTGCCAGAGTGTGTGCCAGGCCCACTTGCCAACTAGTGCCACCACTCACATCTGTTGTAACAGTAGTGTAAATTTTAAAAACATAAATTTTGACTGTGAAACATCAGTCTGCTAGTGTAATCTAATTGCAGTTGCCTGCCTGCTAGCGTGTGTGCCAGGCCCACTTGCCCAGTGCCAGCACTCATGTTTGGTGTAACAGTAGTGTAAATAATTTTTAAAAAAAAACTTTTCTGACTGTGAAACATCAGTCTGCTAGTGTAATTCTAATTGCTTTTGCCTGCCTGCCAACGTGTGTGCCCGGCCGACTTGCCCAGTGCCACCACTCATATTTGGTGTAACAGTAGTGTAAATAATTTAAAAAAAAAAACTTTTTTGACTGTGAAACATCAGTCTGCTAGTGTAATTCTAATTGCATTTGCCTGCCTTCCAACGTGTGTGCCCAGCCCACTTGCCCAGTCCCACCACTCATATCTGGTGTAACAGTAGTGTAAATAATTAAAAAAACAAAAAATTTTTGACTGTGAAACATCCGTCTGCTAGTGTAATCTAATTGCAGTTGCCTGCCTGCCAGCGTGTGTGCCAGGCTCACAGCGTATACTGTGCCCACTTGCCCAGTGGCACCACTCATATCTTGTTTAATAGTAGTGTAAGTGTACATTTAAAAAAATAAAAACTTTTTGGACTGTGAAACATCAGTCTGCTTTTTTGTGTCATGCTCACAGCGTATACTGTGCCCACTTGCCTAGTGCCACCACTCATATTATCTTGTTTAATAGTAGTGTAAGTGTACATTTTAAAAATAAAAAAAACTATTTTGACTGTGAAACATCAGTCTGCTTTTTTGTGTCAGGCTCACAGCGTATACTGTGCCCACTTGTCCAGTGCCACCACTCATATTATCTTGTGTAATAGTAGTGTAAGTGTACATTTTAAAAATAAAAAAACTATTTTGACTGTGAAACATCAGTCTGCTTTTTTGTGTCAGGCTCACAGCGTATACTGTGCCCACTCACAGTAGCTTGCACGCATAGTAGCACTAATTGAAAAAAAAATGACAGGCAGAGGCAGGCCAACCCACAGGGGCTGTCGTGGTCGTGGTGCTGTGATTCCCTTTGGCCATAGAATAATGCCCAGTGTAAGGCCACGTACCATGAACACGAAAAGTTGACTTTATAACACAGGACACCCAATCTTCTACAGCTTCCGCTCGTAACCTTGACGCACCATCCTCCTCCTCTAGCTTAGCTTCGGGCACCTCTTAACTTACCACTTGCCCGCCTGCCACCACCACCGACACTAGCACCTAAGCCGCCTCACTTGATCTGTCAGAGGAGTTATGTACACCTCAGTGTGAAGAAATGAGTGATGCGCAACCATCATTGACAGAGGATGTAGATAACTGTGATATGTCTCAGTCAGGCAGCATTACAGACATGGACGACGCACGGTGTGATGATGATGATGATGTTGTACCCGCCGTTGCTTCCGTTGTTGAGTTGTCAGATACAAGTGAAGGGGTTGATGATGACGATGCATCCGTGGATGTCACGTGGGCGCCCGGTAGAAGAGAAGAAGAACAGGGGGAAAGTTCAGATGGGGAGAAATAGAGGAGCAGGAGGAGGAAACGAGTTGGAAGCAGGGGGAGGTCGTCGCAAGGAGCTAGTGGCACAGTTAGACAGCATGCATCGGCACCCGGGGTCAGCCAGACAGCACGCCAATCAACGCATGCTGTTGCCACCACCAGAATGCCATCATCGCAGAGCTCAGCAGTGTGGCATTTTTTATGTGTCTGCCTCTGACAACAGCATTGCCATTTGCAACCTGTGCCAAAAGAAACTGAGTCGTGGGAAGTCCAACACCCACCTAGGTACAACTGCTTTGCGAAGGCACATGATCTTACATCACAAACGCCTATGGGATGAACACATGAGGACAAGCAGCACACAAACTCAAAGCCGCCATCCTCCTCCTGGTCCAGCATCTTCAGCCACGTCAATCACTGCTGTGCTCCTTGCCCCCTCTCAACCATCTGCCAATCCGTCTCTCTTCCGGAGCAGTTCCTGCTCATCTGCCCACAGTCAGGTGTCTGTCAAGGACATGTTTGAGCGTAAGAAGCCAATGTCACCAAGTCACCCCCTTGCCCGGCGTCTGACAGCTGGCTTGTCTGAACTCTTAGCCCGCCAGCTTTTACCATACAAGCTGGTGGAGTCTGAGGCGCTCAAAAAATTTGTAGCTATTGGGACACCGCAGTGGAAGGTACCCGGCTGAAATTTCTTTGCACAAAAGGCAATCCCCAACCTGTACTTGATTGTGTGAAAGGAAGTAATGGCATGTCTGGCACACAGTGTTGGGGCAAGGGTCCATCTGACCACTGATAGCACGCCAATCAACGCATGCTGTTGCCACCACCAGAATGCCGTCATCGCAGAACCCAGCAGTGTGGCATTTTTTTATGTGTCTGCCTCTGACAACAGCAATGCCATTTGCAACCTGTGCCAAAAGAAACTGAGTCGTGGGAAGTCCAACACCTACCTAGGTACAACTGCTTTGCGAAGGCACATGATCTCACATCACAAACGCCTATGGGATGAACACATGAGGACAAACAGCACACAAACTCAAAGCCGCCATCCTCCTCCTGGTCCAGCATCTTCAGCCACGTCAACCACTGCTGTGCTCCTTGCCCCCTCTCAACCATCCGCCAATCCGTCTCTCTCCCGGAGCAGTTCCTGCTCATCTGCCCACAGTCAGGTGTCTGTCAAGGACATGTTTGAGCGTAAGAAGCCAATGTCACCAAGTCACCCCCTTGCCCGGCGCCTGACAGCTGGCTTGTCTGAACTCTTAGCCCGCCAGCTTTTACCATACAAGCTGGTTGAGTCTGAGGCATTCAAAAAATTTGTAGCTATTGGGACACCGCAGTGGAAGGTACCCGGCTGAAATTTCTTTGCACAAAAGGCAATCCCCAACCTGTACTCGATTGTGTGAAAGGAAGTAATGGCATGTCTGGCACACAGTGTTGGGGCAAGGGTCCATCTGACCACTGATAGCACGCCAATCAACGCATGCTGTTGCCACCACCAGAATGCAGTCATCGCAGAGCCCAGCAGTGTGGCATTTTTTTATGTGTCTGCCTCTGACAACAGCAATGCCATTTGCAACCTGTGCCAAAAGAAACTGAGTCGTGGGAAGTCCAACACCCACCTAGGTACAACTGCTTTGCGAAGGTACATGATCTCACATCACGAACGCCTATGGGATGAACACATGAGGACAAGCAGCACACAAACTCAAAGCCGCCATCCTCCTCCTGGTCCAGCATCTTCAGCCACATCAACCACTGCTGTGCTCCTTGCCCCCTCTCAACCACCCGCCAATCTGTCTCTCTTCCGGAGCAGTTCCTGCTCATCTGCCCACAGTCAGGTGACTGTCAAGGACATGTTTGAGCGTAAGAAGCCAATGTCACCAAGTCACCCCCTTGCCCGGCGTCTGACTGGCTTGTCTGAACTCTTAGCCCGCCAGCTTTTACCATACAAGCTGGTGGAGTCTGAGGCGTTCAAAAAAATTGTAGCTATTGGGACACCGCAGTGGAAGGTACCCGGCTGAAATTTCTTTGCACAAAAGGCAATCCCCAACCTGTATTCGATTGTGCGAAAGGAAGTAATGGCATGTCTGGCACACAGTGTTGGGGCAAGGGTCCATCTGACCACTGATAGCTGGTCTGCAAAGCATGGTCAGGGCAGGTATATCACCTACACTGCGCATTGGGTAAACCTGCTGACGGCTGCCAAGCATGGAATGCCTAGCTCTGCAGAGGAGTTGGTGACGCCGCCACGACTTGCAGGCAGGCCTGCTGCCACCTCCTCTACTCCTCCTACTCGATCCTCTTCCATAACCTCCTCGGCTGAGTCCTCTTCTGCTGCTGCGTCTTGCTCCACATCAACGGCACCCCCCCAGCTCCCCAGGTATTATTCCACATCACGGATACGGCAGTGTCACGCGGTCTTGGGGTTGACTTGCCTGAAAGCAGAGAGTCACACTGCAGCAGCACTCCTGTCCACCCTGAATGCACAGGTGGATCAGTGGCTGACTCCGCACCAACTGGAGATCGGCAAAGTGGTTTCTGACAACGGAAGTAATTTGGTGGCGGCATTGAAATTGGGCAAGTTGACACATGTGCGGTGCATGGCACATGTGTGTAATCTGATTGTACAACGCTTTGTGCATAAGTACCCAGGCTTACAGGACGTCCTGAAGCAGGCCAGGAAGGTGTGTGGCCATTTCAGGCGTTCCTACACAGCCATGGCACACTTGTCAGATATCCAGCGGCGAAACAACCTGCCAGTGAGGCGCTTGATTTGCGACAGCCCGACACGTTGGAATTCAAAACTCCTAATGTTCGACCGCCTGCTCCAACAAGAAAAAGCCGTTAACGAGTATTTGTATGACCGGGGTGCTAGGACAGCCTCTGGGGAGCTGGGAATTTTTTTGCCACGTTACTGGACGCTCATGCGCAATGCCTGTAGGCTCATGCGTCCTTTTGAGGAGGCGACAAACCTAGTCAGTCACACCGAAGGCACCATCAGCGACATCATACCATTTGTTTTCTTCCTGGAGCGTGCCCTGCGAAGAGTGCTGGATCAGGCCGTAGATGAGTGTGAAGAGGAAGAGTTGTGGTCACCATCACCACTAGAAACAGCCTTATCAGCATTGCTTGCTGGACCAGCGGCAACGCAGGAAGAGGATTGTGAGGAAGAGGAGTCAGAGGAGGAATGTGGCTTTGAGGAGGAGGAGGAAGACCAAGCACAACAGGCATCCTAGGGTGCTCGTTGTCCCCTATCTGGTACCCGTGGTGTTGTACGTGGCTGGTGGGAAGAAGATACCTTCAGTGAGATCAGTGAGGATGAGGAACGGGACATGAGTAGCTCGGCATCCAACCTTGTGCAAATGGGGTCTTTCATGCTGTCGTGCCTGTTGAGGGACACTCGTATAAAAAAGCTGAAGGAGAACGAACTGTACTGGGTGTCCACGCTACTAGACCCCCGGTATAAGCATAAAGTGCTTGAAATGTTATCGAATTCCTGCAAGTCGGAAAGGATGGAGCAGTTAAAAAATAAATTAAAAAGTATGCTTTACACAGACTATAAGGGTGATGTCACAGCACAACGGGAATCTAACAGGGGAAGAGGTGAAAGTAATACTCCTCCCACGACCACGCCGGCAAGGACAGGACCCTTTACAGACGTGTTGTTGATGGAGGACATGCGGACCTTTTTAACTCCTATGCATTGCCACAGCCCTTCGGGATCCAGCCTCAGAGAACGACTCAACCGACAGGTAGCAGACTACCTTGCCTTAACTGCAGATCTTGACACTCTGAGGAGCGATGAACCCCTTGACTACTGGGTGTGCAGGCTTGACCTGTGGCCTGAGCTATCCCAATTTGCCATAGTACTTCTGGCCTGCCCCGCTTCAAGTGTCCTGTTGGAAAGGACCTTCAGTGCAGCAGGAGGTATTGTCACTGAGAAGCGAAGTCGCCTAGGTCAAAAAAGTCTCGATTACCTCACCTTTATTAAGATGAATGAGGGATGGATCCCGAAGGGATTGACATTGGGCGATACATTAGAGTAAAAAAGGCCTGATGAGATGAGCTGCCTTGGGCTAAAAATGGTCCACATGCTGCTGTATTTTATCTCCGAATGCAGGATGACTTGCGTGACTTATCCGCCACCAACTAGGGTTCAAGCCGCCATGTTTTAGCACACTTTCTGCCAGGGAAACAAACATCAATTTTTCTGGCCGCTGCTACAGCAGCGTCTGCAACAATACCTTATTTTTCAGGCATGTGTACATGCCAAATTTTTCTGGCCTCTGGTGCTGCACTGTGGCTTCAAAAATCAAACCAAAAAAAAGGCACATAACAGGGATTAAACTGATAGGAATAGTACTACTTAACACACCACTCCTATCTGGTGGCACATTAGATTGCACGCGCAGTGCCCCAAATTTGAAGTAGGAGGACCGACAAAGCATATTTTCTATCTCCCGGTTCCTAAAATCCATGCCATATACACGTCCCCTGATAGGGGATGTAACAGGGATTAAATTGATAAGAATAGTACTACTTAACACACCACTCATATCTGTTGTCACAGTAGCTTGCACGCATAGTACCACTAATTTAAAAAAAAATGACAGGAAGAGGCAGGCCACCCCGCAGGGGCCATCGTGGTCGTGGGGCCACGTACCCTGAACTCGAAAACTTTGGAGCACATAGTTGACTGGCTAACACAGGACACCCAATCTTCTACAGCTTCCGCTCGGAACCTTGACGCGGTGTCTGTCAAGGACATGTTTGAGCGTAAGAAGCCAATGTCACAAACTTACCCCCTTGCCCGGCGTCTGACAGCTGGCTTGTCTGAACTCTTAGCCCGCCAGCTTTTACCATACAAGCTGGTGGAGTCAGAGGGGTTCAAAAAATTTGTAGCTATTGGGACACCGCAGTGGAAGGTACATGGCCAAAATTTCATAAAACAATGCCATATACACGTCCCCTGATGGGGGACGTAACAGGGATTAAACTGATAAGAATAGTACTACTTAACACACCACTCATATCTGGTGGCACAGTAGATTGCACGCGCAGTGCCCCAAATTCAGAGCCTCGGGCCCGCAACTGCCTCTGGGAACCTTACCATGGGTCGCAGACCGCCCATCTTGTAATTCTCTGTCTGGGAAATTATCTATCTATCAAATCTATCTATTTATTTATCAAATCTATCTATCATATCTATCATCAAATGTATCTATTGCATCTATTCATCTATCTATCTAATCTATGTATCTATCTCGTGGCTGGACCAACCAAGCATCTTTTTCCATCTCCCGTTCCTACAATTATCTCCGGGTTCCTAAAATCGATGCCATACCTGTACTCGATTGTGCAAAAGGAAGTAATGGCATATGGGGTCTTTCATTCTGTCGTGCCTGTTGAGGGACCCTTGTATAAAAAGGCTGAAGGAGAACGACCTGTACTGGGTGTCCAAGCATCTTTTTCCATCTCCCGGTTCCTAAAATCATCTCCGGGTTCCTAAAATCGATGCCATACCTGTACTCGATTGTGCAAAAGGAAGTAATGGCATATGGGGTCTTTCATGCTGCCGTGCCTGTTGAGGGACCCTTGTATAAAAAGTCTGAAGGAGAACGACCTGTACTGGGTGTCCAAGAATCTTTTTCCATCTCCCGGTTCCTAAAATCATCTCCGGGTTCCTAAAATCGATGCCATACCTGTACTCGATTGTGCAAAAGGAAGTAATGGCATATGGGGTCTTTCATGCTGTCGTGCCTGTTGAGGGACCCATGTATAAAATGGCTGAAGGAGAACAACCTGTACTGGGTGTCCAAGCATCTTTTTCCATCTCCCGGTTCCTAAAATCATCTCCGGTTCCTAAAATCGATGCCATACCTGTACTCGATTGTGCAAAAGGAAGTAATGGCATATGGGGTCTTTCATGCTGTCGTGCTGTTGAGGGACCCTCGTATAAAAAGGCTGAAGGAAAATGACCTGTACTGGGTGTCCAAGCATCTTTTTCCATCTCCCGGTTCCTAAAATCATCTCCGCTTTCCTAAAATCGATGCCATACCTGTACTCGATTGTGCAAAAGGAAGTAATGGCATATGGGGTCTTTCATGCTGTCGTGCCTGTTGAGGGACCCTCATATAAAAAGGCTGAAGGAGAACGACCTGTACTGGGTGTCCAAGCATCTTTTTCCATCTCCCGGTTCCTAAAATCATCTCCGGGTTCCTAAAATCGATGCCATATGCACGTCCCCTGATAGGGGACGTAACAGGGATTAAACTGATAAGAATAGTACTAGTTAACACACCACTCCTATCTGGTGGCACAGTAGATTGAACGTGGTGCTCTGACAAAATGCAGAAGGGCATTTGGCTGACGGACATTTAGCAGACGGACATTTGGCAGACGGACATTTGGCCGACAGGCAGAAAGCTATACAATGTTCCGATTTCGTCCGAGGGCAGATACACAGAGTGCTCTGTTCTAATCAGAGCCTCGTGCGCCGCAACTGCCTCTGGGAACCTTACCATGGGTCCCAGACTGCCCGTCTTGTAATTCTCTGTCTGGGAAATTATCTATCTATCTATCTATCTATCAAATCTATCTATTTATCTATCAAATCTATCTATCTATCGTATCTATCATCAAATGTATCTATTGCTTCTATTGATCTATCTATCTAATCTATGTATCTATCTATCTATCTCATGGCCGGACCGACCAAGCATCTTTTTCCATCTCCCGGTTCCTAAAATCATCTCTGGGTTCCTAAAATCGATGCCATATACACGTCCCCTGATAGGGGACGTAACAGGGATTAAACTGATAAGAATAGTACTAGTTAACACACAACTCCTATCTGGTGGCACATTAGATTGCAAGTGCAGTGCCCCAAATTGGAAGTAGAAGGACCGACCAAGCATCTCATCTCTGTGTGATTCCTGTTCTTGTAGGACAGTTAATGGGTCAGTCATGTTGCACAGCTCCTCAATGTGACAAATCTTCCTGGTTAGCTCGTCGTTCTCTTTATCCCAGCTGCTGGATCAGATCAGAGATTGTGAGTAAAACCTGCTCCTGCTGCCGGGTGATCTCACTCAGGACTCGCTTCTCTAGGTCTTCCAGCTGTTTCCTGATGTCCCTAATCAGGGCAGTCAGTCTCTATGTTACACCAGCTGCTTTCTCTTGCACCCCTCTCCTGTGCTTCTGCAGACTCTGGACTCTTTTCTCAGTCTCCTCTCTCTTTGTGGTCAGTTTCTGCAGAACATTTCTCAGTTTCTTTTTCTTCTTCTTAGAAGCCTCATTCAGCAGCTCGACCTGGTGTCCCCTGTGCTCTCCGGCCAGGGAGCAGGACACACAGATACAGGCAGCATCCTCAGTGCAATAATATAATAGGAGCATCTTGTGACATCAGTGAGGACAAGGAACGGGACATGGCTAGCTTGGTATCCAACATTGTGCAAATGGGGAGTTTGCGGTTGTGCAAATGGACTGTTTGCGGTTGTTTGCGGTGCGTTAAACAGGGAGTTTGGTCTGTCACTGTGAAGCGGGCGTAACCCTTACACTACCTGAACGATACAACATCATACCTGATGTTTTAAAACACGTTATTCCAATCAATTTAGGAATTTTAGGTGATTTATGCCCTTTATGGATTAAAACCAGACTCTGCATCAACTATGTAATTTTCCATGGGAGTTTTGCCATGGATCTCCCTCCAGCATGCCACAGTCCAGGTGTTAGTCCCCTTGAAACAACTTTTCCATCACTTTTGTGGCCAGAAAGAGACCCTGTGGGTTTTAAAATTCGCCTGCCTATTGAAGTCTATGGCGGTTCGCCCGGTTCGCCTGTTTGCGAACTTATGCAGAAGTTCGTGTTCGCTGTTCGCGAACGCAAAATTTTAGGTTCGCGACATCACTAATGCGGTGTCGTCCGCAAAAGCCGGCGTCGGCCAATAGGATTTTTTACCCTTTAATTGCGATTGGTTGATAGAATTCTATCAGTCAATCGGAATTCAAGGGATGCCATCTTGGATAACGTCCCTTAAAGGGAACCTTCAGTGTACGGTTGGGACCGTATGAAGAGGATGCTCCGCGCCAGATGTCTTGAAGATGGAGCCACTCTGTGTCAGAAGGATGAAGATAGAAGATGCCATCTGAAAGAAGACTTCTGTCCGCCTTGAGGACGACTTCTTACCGCTTGGATGAAGACTTCTCCCGGCTGGATGAGGATGGATGTCCGGTCTTCAAAAGCTGTAAGTGGATCTTCGGGGGTTAGTGTTAGGTTTTTTTAAGGGTTTATTGGGTGGGTTTCATTTTTAGATTAGGGACTTTAGGCACCGTAAAAGAGCTAAATGCCCTTTTAAGGGCAATGCCCATACAAATGCCCTTTTCAGGGCAATGGGGAACTTAGGTTTATTTAGATAGGATTTTATTTGGGGGGGTTTGGTTGTGTGGGTGGTGGGTTTTACTGTTGGGGGGTTGTGTTTGTATTTTTTTTTACATGTAAAAGAGCTGATTTCTTTGGGGCAATGCCCCACAAAAGGCCCTTTTAAGGGCTATTGGCAGTTTAGTGTAGGCTAGGGGGTTTATTATTTTTTTTTGGGGGGGGGCTTTTTTATTTTGATAGGGCTTTTAGTTTAGTAGTAATTCGTTTTTATTTTTGATAATTTCTTTTTTTATTTTGTGTAATTTAATGTTTATTATTTTTTGTAATTTAGATAAATGTATTTTTTGAATTTCATTTATTTAATTTTAGTGTAATGTTAGGTTTAACTTTAAGACAGGTTAGGTTTTATTTCACAGGTAAATTTGTATTTATTTTTACTAGCTAGTTAGTAAATAGTTAATAACTATTTAATAACTAATCAACCTAGTTAAATAAATACAAACTTACCTGTGAAATAAAAATAAAAAATAAGCTAGATACAATATAACTATTAGTTATAGTGTAGCTATCTTAGGTTTTATTTTACAGGTAAGTATTTATTTATTTTTAAATATGAATAATTTATGTATTAATTGTAATTTTTATTTGGAATTATTTTAATTATGTTAAAGTTAGTGGGTGTTAGGGTAAGGGTTACGTTATGGTTAGACTTAGGGTTAGGTTTAGGGGTTAATGACTTTAGTATAGTGGCGGTGACATTGGGGGCAGCAGATTAGGGATTAATAAGTGTATGTAGGTGGCAACGACATTGGTGCAGCAGATTAGGGGTTAATAATATTTAACTAGTGTTTGCGATGCGGGATGCGGCGGTTTAGGGGTTAATATGTTTATTATAGTGGCGCCGATGTCTGGAGCTGCAGATTAGGGGTTAATAATTTTATTTTAGTGTTTGTGATGCGAGAGGGCCTCGGTTTTGGGGTTAATAGGTAGTTTATGGGTGTTAGTGTACTTTGTAACACATTAGTTATGAGTTTTATGCTACAGCTTTGTAACGTAAAACCCATAACTACTGACTTTCAGGTGGCGGCACAGATCTTGTAGTTATGGGCTGTACCGTTCACTTTTTGGCCGGAGAGGCAAACTCGTAATACCAACGCTATGGAAGCCCCATTGAAAAGGACTTTTTGAAAGCTGCGGTAGTTACGTTGCATTACGACCAAAAAGGTGTGCGGTACAGCTATACCTACAAGACTCGTAATACCAGCGATAGGGAAAAAGAGCCATAACGCTGCTTTTTCACTCATAACGCAAAACTTGTAATCTAGCTGAAAGTTATTAACCCCTAATCCGCCACCCACCCAAAACGCAAAGTATCTAATTATACTAATAACCCCTAATCCGCCAACCCCCCACATCGCAAACTACAGTCCAAGTGACAAACAGTACTATACCTGGTGTCAGTGATGTAGGGGCAACTGCAAATACCCTGCAAATCACACAAAACAGAATCCACAGCACCAAATTTTATGAAGAATCTTTGCTTTATTTAAGCATCATGGCACACAACAGCAACCAGCAATGTTTTGGGTTATTCACCCTCAATCATGCTAATTAGCCAATAGGATGAGAGCTCCTAAAATCCTATTGGCTGATTTGATCAGCCAATAGGATTTCAGTAGCTCTCATCCTATTGGCTGATTTGAAATTTCGGCCAATAGTAATGCAAGGTACCCCAATATAAAAGGGGTACATTGTATTCAATCTTCAGTGTGCAGTGGACGATCACATGAAGAGGACCTTCACGTTGCTGATGACTGCCGCCACTGAGGAGGACCACCGCTCCGGATCCGCCCATCGGAAGACTGCCCTGCACCTCCGGCAAGAAGAAAGAAGATGGTCCCATGATGGATGAAGATGGATCCACCTGGATGAAGACTTTTCTCCGCCTGGAAGAAGATGGATGTCCTGACTTCAGGAATGGTGATTACATTTTTTGGGGTTAATGTTAGATTATTTTTTTTGGGTGGGTTTTTTTTTAGATTAGGGCTTTTTTCTTTTTTAATGAAGAACAAAAGAGCTGATTGCCCTTTTAAGAACAATGCCCATCCAAAAAATATGTAAAAGAGCTGATTTCCTCAGGGCAATGCCCTACAAAAGGCCATTTTTAAGGGCTATTTGTAGTTTGTTCTTAGATTAGGGGGTATTTTTATTTTGGGGTGGCTTTTTTGTATTTATAGGGGTATTAGATTAGGTTTAATTTTTTTATTTTGGATAATTTCGTTTATTTTTTTCTGTAATTTTAGATTTTTTTGTAATATTAGATTTTGTACTTTAATTTAGTCTTAAGGTGTGTTTTTTTAATGTAATGTTAGGATTTTTTTATTTTAATTTTAAGTTAGGACTTTTTTATTTTGGTAATTTTTTATTTATTTTTTAGAAGATAGTCTTTCTTTCATGTAATTGGCAAGAGTCCATGAGCTAGTGACGTATGGGATATACAATCCTACCAGGAGGGGCAAAGTTTCCCAAACCTCAAAATGCCTATAAATACACCCCTCACCACACCCACAATTCAGTTTTACAAACTTTGCCTCCTATGGAGGTGGTGAAGTAAGTTTGTGCTAAGATTTCTACGTTGATATGCGCTTCTCAGCATTGTTCAAGCCCGATTTCTCTCAGAGGGACGTGAAGGGAGTATCACTTATGAATACGATGATTTACCTAACGGGGGTCTATTTCATAGATTCTCTGTTATCGGTCATAGAGATTCATCTCCTACCTCCCTTTTCAGATCGACGATATACTCTTAATTTACCATTACCTCTACTGATAACTGTTTCAGTACTGGTTTCGCTATCTGCTATATGTGGATGGGTGTCTTTTGGTAAGTATGTTTAATATTACTTAAGACACCTCAGCTATGGTTTGGCACTTTATGCAATTATATAAAGTTCTAAATATATGTATTGTACTTATATTTGCCATGAGTCAGGTTCATGTATTTCCTTCTGCAGACTGTCAGTTTCACATTTGGGGAAAATAAATTTTTTTTTGAAGAAATGCATTTCTTACCTGGGGTTTAGTCTTTTTTTCAATTGACTACTTCTTGCAAATTGCGGGCGATATTAGGCCCGCGGGTGCGTCAAATGCTAAACTTTATTGCGTCATTCTTGGCGCGAAAATATTTTTGGCGTGAAAAAATACGTCTATGACACAATTTCGTCATTTCTGGCTTCATACTTGACGCCGAAACCTTTCACACGGTTGCGTCATTAGTGGCGCAAGTGTGTCATTTCCGGTTATTTTTGGTGCCAAAAAAGTTTAAGTTACGTTGTGCGTCATACTTGGCGCCAAACATTTTCATTATTTCAATACCCCATTGATGTTTGCCTCTTGCCTTTTTCTCTATCAGAGGGCTATGCTATTTGAATTTTTTTCCCATTCCTGAAACTGTCATTTAAGGAAATAGATAATTTTGCTTTATATGTTGTTTTTTCTCTTACATTTTGCAAGATGTCTCAATCTGATCCTGCCTCAGAAGTTTCTGCTGGTACACATAGGTTCTACCAAAGCTAAGTGCATTTGTTGTAAAATTGTAGAAATTATTTCGCCGAATGTCATTTGTAATAGTTGTCATGATAAACTTTTACATGCAGATAGTGTATCCATCAGTAATAGCACATTGCAAGTTGCAGTTCCTTCAACTTCTAATGTGCATGATATACCTGTAAATTTTAAAGAATTTGTTTCTGATTCTATCCTGAAGGCTTTGTCTGCATTTCCACCTTCTAATAAACGTAAAAGGTCTTTTAAAACTTCACATTTAGTTGATGAAATTTCAAATGACCAACAACATAATAATTTATCCTCTTCTGATGAGGATCTATCTGATACAGAAGATCCTTCCTCAGACATTCATTGACACTGACAAATCTACTTATTTATTTAAAATAGAGTATATGCATTCTTTATTAAAAGAAGTGTTAATTACTTTGGATATTGAGGTAACCAGTCCTCTTGACGTTCAGTCGAAAAAATGTTTAAATGCTGTTTTAAAACCTCCTGTGGTTTTTCCAGGGGTTTTTCCTATTCCTGAGGCTATTTCTGGTATGATTTCTAAGGAATGGAATAAGCCAGGTACTTCTTCAAGGTTTAAAAATTGTATCCTTTACCAGCAAAATCTATAGAGTTTTGGGAAAAAATCCCCAAAGTTGATGGGGCTATTTCTACTCTTGCTGAACGTACCACTATTCCTATGGAAGATAGTACTTCCTTTAAGGATCCTTTAGATAGGAAGCTTGAATCTTATCTAAGGAAGGCCTATTTATATTCAGGTCATCGTCTCAGACCTGCAATTTCTTTGGCTGATGTTGCGGCTGCATCAACTTTCTGGTTGGAGAATTTAGCGCAACAGGAATTGCATTCTGATTTATCTAGCATTATTCGCTTACTGCAATATGCTAATCATTTTATTTGTGATGCCATTTTTTATATTATCAAAATTGATGTTAGATCCATGTCTTTAGCTATATTAGCTAGAAGAGCTTTGTGGCTTAAATATTGGAATGCTGATATGACATCTAAATCTAGATTACTATCTCTTTCTTTCCAAGGTAATAATTTATTTGGTTCTCAGTTGGATTCTATTATTTCAACTGTCACTGGGGGAAAGGGAGTTTTTCTGCCTCAGGATAAAAAACCTAAGGGTAAATCTAAGGCTTCTAACCGTTTTCGTTATTTTCGTCAGAATAAGGAACAAAAACTCAATCCTCCCCCCAAGGAATCTGCTTCCAATTGGAAGCCTTCCTCAAATTGGAATAAATCCAAGCCATTTAGGAAACCAAAGTCAGCCCCTAAGTCCGCATGAAGGTGCGGCCCTCATTCCAGCTCAGCTGGTAGGGGGCAGATTAAGGTTTTTGAAGGATATCTGGCTAAAATCTGTTCAAAATCAATGGATTCAGAGCATTGTCTCTCAAGAGTATCAAATAGGATTCAGAGTAAGACCTCCTGTGAGAAGATTTTTTCTCTCACGTATCCGAGCAAATCCAGTAAAAGCTCAGGCTTTCTTGAAGTGTGTTTCAGACCTGGAGTCTTCATGGGTAATCATGCCAGTTCCTCTTCAGGAACAAGGTTTGGGGTTTTATTCAAATCTATTCATTGTCGCAAAAATGGAAAATTTATTCAGACCAGTTCTGGATCTGAAAATTTTTAATCGTTTCGTAAGAGTACCAACTTTCAAGATGGTGACTATAAGGACTATTCTGCCTTTTGTTCAGCAAGGACATTATATGTCTACAATAGACTTGCAGGATGCATACCTTCATATTCCGATTCATCCAGAACATTATCAGTTTCTGAGATTCTCTTTTCTAAACAAGCATTACCAATTTGTTGCTCTTCCATTTGGCCTAGCAACAGCTCCAAGAAACTTTTCAAAGGTTCTGGGTGCCCTACTCTCTGTAATCAGAGCAGTGTTTCCTTATTCGGACAATATCTTGGTACTAGCTCAGTCTTTACGTACTGCAGAATCTCACACAAATCAACTAGTGTTGTTTCTTCGGAAACATGGTTGGAGGATCAATTTACCAAAAAGTTTCTTGATTCCTCAGACAAGGGTCACCTTTTTAGGCTTCCAGATAGATTCAGTGTCCATGAATCTGTCTCTAACAGACAAGAGATGTTTAAAATTGGTTGCTGGTACCTTCAGTCTCAGTCATTCCCTTCAGTGGCTATGTGCATGGAAGTTTTAGGTCTCATGACTGCAGCATCGGAAACAATCCCCTTTGCTCGTTTTCACATGAGACCTCTACAGCTTTGTATGCTGAACCAATGGTGCAGGGATTATACAAAGATATCACAATTAATATCCTTAAATCCCAATGTACGACACTCTCTGACATGGTGGTTAGATCACCATCGTTTAGTTCAAGGGGCTTCTTTTGTTCGGCCAACCTGGACTGTGATCACAACAGATGCAAGTCTTTCAGGTTTGGGAGCTGTTTGGGGATCTCTGACAGCACAAGGGGTTTGGAAATCTCAAGAGGCAAGATTACCAATAAATATTTTAGAACTCCGTGCAATTCTCAGAGCTCTTCAGTTTTGGCCTTTGTTAAAGAGAGAACCATTCATTTGTTTTCAGACAGACAATATCACAACAGTGGCATATGTCAATCATCAGGGTGGGACTCACAGTCTCCAACCTATGAAAGAAGTATCTCGGATACTTGCTTGGGCAGAATCCAGCTCCTGTCTAATCTCTGTGGTACAAATCCCAGGTGTAGACAATTGGGAGGCGGATTATCTCAGCCACCAGACTTTACATCCAGGGGAGTGGTCTCTCCATCCAGATGTATTTTCTCAGATTGCTCATATGTGGGGTCTTCCAGAGATAGATCTTATGGCCTCTCATCTAAAAAAGAAACTTCCCAGATACCTGTCCAGGTCCAGGGATGTTCAGGCGGAAGCAGTGGATGTGCTGACACTTCCTTGGTGTTATCATCCTGCTTACATTTTCCCGCCTCTAGTTCTCCTTCCAAGAGTGATCTCCAAAATCATCATGGAACATTCATTTGTGTTGCTGGTGGCTCCAGCATGGCCACACAGGTTTTGGTATGCGGATCTGGTTCGGATGTCCAGTTGCCCGCCTTGGCCACTTCCGTTACGACCAGACCTACTATCTCAAGGTCCGTTTTTTCCGTCAGGATCTCAAATCATTAAATTTGAAAGTATGGAAATTGAACGCTTAGTACTAAGTCATAGAGGTTTCTCTGACTCAGTGATTAATACTATGTTACAAGCTCATAAATCTGTCTCTAGAAATATTTATTATAGAGTTTGGAAGACTTGCATTTCATGGTGTTCTTCTCATAAATTCTCCTGGCATTCATATAAAATTCCTAGAATTTTACAGTTTCTTCAGGATGGTTTGGATAAGGGTTTGTCTGCAAGTTCCTTGAGAGGACAAATCTCCGCTCTTTCTGTTTTATTTCACAGAAAGATTGCTATACTTCCTGATATACACTGTTTTGTACAGGCTTTAGTTCATATTAAGCCTGTCATTAAATCAATTTCTCCTCCTTGGAGTTTTAATTTGGTTCTGAAGGCTTTACAGGCTCCTCCATTTGAACCTATGCATTCTTTGGACATTAAACTACTTTCTTGGAAAGTGTTGTTCCTTTTGGCTATCTCTTCTGCTAGAAGAGTTTCTGAGCTATCTGCTCTTTCTTGTGAGTCTCCTTTTCTGATTTTTCATCAGGATAAGGCAGTTTTGCGGACTTCTTTTCAATTTTTACCTAAGGTTGTGAATTCTAACAACATTAATAGAGAAATTGTTGTCCCTTCCTTATGTCCTAATCCTAAGAATTCTTTGGAAAGATCCCTACATTCTTTGGATGTGGTAAGAGCTTTGAAATATTATGTGGAAGCTACTAAAGATTTCAGGAAGACTTCCAGTATATTTGTTATATTTTCTGGTCCTAGGAAAGGTCAGAAGGCTTATGCTATTTCCTTGGCTTCTTGGTTGAAACTTTTGATTCATCAAGTTTATTTGGAGTCGGGTTAGGCCCCGCCTCAGAGAATTACAGCTCATTCTACTAGATCAGTCTCCAGCAGCTTGGTCTTCTTTGCATACATTTACTAAATTCTACCGTTTTGATGTATTTGCTTCTTTGGAAGCAGTTTTTGGTAGAAAAGTTCTTGAGGCAGCTGTTTCAGTTTGATTCTTCTACTTTTTGATTTAAGTTTTTTTTTCTTTCAATTATGAAAATAAACTTATTTTTTTGGGTTGTGGATTAATTTTTTCAGCGAAAAATGGCTGTTTTTATTTTATTCCCTCCCTCTCTAGTGACTCTTGAGTGGAGATCCACATCTTGGGTATTGTTATCCCATACGTCACTAGCTCATGGACTCTTGCCAATTACATGAAAGAAAACATAATTTATGTAAGAACTTACCTGATAAATTCATTTCTTTCATATTGGCAAGAGTCCATGAGACCCACCCTTTTTATGGTGGTTATGATTTTTTGTATAAAGCACAATTGTTTCCAAATTTCTTTTGTTGATGCTTTCTACTCCTTTCTTTATCACCTCACTGCTTGGCTATTTGTTAAACTGAATTGTGGATGTGGTGAGGGGTGTATTTATAGGCATTTTGAGGTTTGGGAAACTTTGCCCCTCCTGGTAGGATTGTATATCTCATACGTCACTAGCTCATGGACTCTTGCCAATATGAAAGAAATTAATTTATCAGGTAAGTTTTTACATAAATTATGTTTTTTTTATTTTATGAAATTGGGGTTAATTTAGGGGGTGTTAGGTTAGGGGGCTTAGGGATTAGATTAATACTTTGTGTTGTGGGGGCATGGCGGTTTAGGGGTAAATAGGTTGATTAGGTAGATTGCTTTGTGCGGGTTGGCGGATTAGGGGTTAAAAGTTTTAATAGGTAGTTTGTGATGTGGGGGGTTGATGGATTACGGGTTAATAGGGTAATTAGGTACTTTGCGTTGTGGGGGGGCGGTTTAGGGGTTATTAGTTTAAATAGGTGGATTGCGTTGTGGGGGGATGGCAGTTTAGAGGTTAATACATTTTATAATTAGTTGCAATGTGGGGGGATGGCAGTTTAGAGGTTAATACATTTTATTATTAGTTGCGATGTGGGGGGATGGTGGTTTAGAGGTTAATACATTTTATTATTAGTTGCAATGTGGGGGGATGGCAGTTTAGAGGTTAATACATTTTATTATTAGTTGCGATGTGGGGGGATGGAGGATATAGGGTTAGACTTTTACTGGTGTTTTAACTTTTTTTTTCTTAGGCGCTGGCAGTTTATAAACCGCCGTGAGTCACTGGCAACTCCAGATATGTCTATTCCCTCACATTTCTTTACGTTGCCGGTTTATCCAACTTACAGCAGTATATGATCTGCCGGCACCGTATATGAGATTAACCCGATGTGCAAGGTGAACTTACGGGCGGCATGGGTTTCAGCAGTTACGCTGAAACCTACACCGTATATGTAATCTCGCCCCAAGGGTTTTGAGTAAGACTCTTTTTTGAGTAAGTACCTCCACTTCATCTCATCGTTAAGGGCAGTAGCATGTCTCATATGAGTGGAAAGAGTGAAAGAGAATATTTTGTATTCCTCTCTAAAGGAAATCATGATGCTTAAATGTTCTATTGTTAATAATATCAATACACAATATAACAGTCACCAGCTTATGTCAACAAAAAGTTGATCAAATTGTAGACAAATGCTTCTACCCTTGGGTTATGAATGGTGTGACTCACCGTCTATGCCCTGTACCCCATAACCTGCATTATCTTATAGGGTAATAAACAAATTATAATCATTACAGAAATATTAATTTTGTGAACATTTTTTTTTCATATTTCAAATAATAGTGATGATATTGTATAGTTCATTTCAAGAAATGTGTATCCAGTATTTTCATTCTATAGCAATGTCATCTACCCTCCTCTGGAATCTAAACTGAAATATGTATTTCTTCACTGCTGAGCTTATAACAAATTTAAATGAATGTTCAATGTTCTTGGGGGGATGTGCTTCATGAAGGTTTTAGGGTTAGCATGTGTAACTTGTGTGTTGTTTTTTGTTTTATTCTGTTTGCATAAAGAACATGTTTTTCTGCCCCAAATTATCACTTAATTAATATGAATTTGTTAAAATACCAGTAAGTATCTAAAAATGAAACATTTATGATAAGAATCAAGTTACCCTTGCTGGTCATTAAGGAACCAGTGCATAGCATGACATTCATTGTCATGGCAACCCATCTAGTGGCTAAAACCAATGTAATTAATAAGAGTGCAAAGCTATCTGTATACATATACAGAAGCCACACAATTGATATAAGAACCACGTATCATATAAAAAAAAACAAAGTCTGACCTGCACAAAGTAAGTCTAAACATAAAACAGAAATGGCATGTATTATTATTATTATTATTATTATTATTGGTTATTTGTAGAGCGCCAACAGATTCCGCAGTGCATGTTGTCAATATTACAGAATGATTGTAAAGCCACTTGATGTGTATGAGCAGAATGGTAGGATTGTGTTGTTGTGCAGAGAACTGTACTATTGATTGTACAATAGCATTTAGACTTCAATTAAACATTACAGTATCATTTTTATCCAAACATCCTTGAAAAAGAAAATACTAAATTGAAAAAAACAAACAAAAAAACAACAATATTTGGGGAATAGCAAAACGCAAGCTATCGTAACTAGGTATAATAGGATGTATTTAATGTAATAAATAAGAAATATATTGAAATTACACCACACATTGGTCCAGATTACAAGTGGAGCCCTAATGACAGTGCGGGCCACAATAGCATAATATTACAAGTCAATGGTCAAACAGATTTTCCAGAGAAGGTTTAGAGCGTCCAACATCATCCTAGTGCATTCTGTACTTTCAATGGATATTGCAACCTCGCTAAATATTGCTGATATCACAATTTAAACGTTAAGGGTTGCACTCGAGCGAAAGCCCAAGTAACGCTAGAAGAATTAGCGTGGCCTGAGACTTGAAGTAAAGTGTAAGGATTAAAATAAAAGCTTCACAAAACACATGTAAACATATTAAAATAATGTATTACACTCACACATACAAATTTATAATAAAAAATGTTTCATTTTGAAAAAAAATGAAATGGGTTAAAAAGGGATATGGCATAGTGATTGAAAGGAAATGGCTACAAACTATATATAAACATATATATATATATATATATATATATATATATGTCTAAGTGTGTATATATGTGCAATATACATGTCTGTATAAGTGTATTTATGTGTTTATATGTGTAAATATGTATCTGCACACATATATATATATATATATATATATATATATATATATATATATATATATATATATATATATATATATATTATGCAGTAGATGATCCTCCATAAAAATAAAGTCTTTATTGAACAATAATGTTAAAAAACAGTGTAATCCAAGGGACACATTTAAGCAGCATCAAAAAAACACAGTATCTGCTAACATGTTTCGGCCCTTAGGCCGTAATCATAGCTATCTTACCATACGCCTGTGCACTTTAAAAAGCAACAGAGTTAACCCTGATTGGTCTAAAAACAAGGGTGTGTTAATGATGGAAATATCTCACTGACAAAGTCTGAAAATTTAAAGTGCTAATCAATTTTAAAACTCTAATGCTGTAGAGAGAGAGAAACACACAACGTTTTATAAAATAAGAAGATAAAGCTAAATAGTAACTATATAGAAACTATATGGTATATAGAGAATGAGATATAACTTCACATATGTGTAATATGGACCTTACTTTAAATTTATATAAGGCCAAAAAAAAGTGCAGATGTAACATACAAATGCATATTCAAACAACACACAAAAGAGAATAGTCTCTAACAATACATTAAATAAGTTTGGATATGTAAATATACCCTAAGTACATACGCCTAGATTTAGAGTTCTGCGGCCAAAGGGGTGCGTTAGCTACGCATGCTTTTTTCTGGCCGCACCTTTTAAATACCGCTGGTATTTAGAGTTCACAGAATGGCTGCGTTAGGCTCCAAAAAAGGAGCGTATAGCATATTTACCGCAACTTCAACTCTCGATACCAGCGGTGCTTATGGACGCGGCCAGCTTCAAAAACGTGCTCGTGCACGATTCCCTCATAGAAAACAATGGGGCTGTTTGAGCTGAAAAAAACCCTAACACCTGCAAAAAAGCCGCGTTCAGCTGCTAACGCAGCCCCATTGTTTTCTATGTGGAAACAGCTTCTAAGTCTGCACCTAACACTCTAACATGTACCCCGAGTCTAAACACCCCTAACCTTACACTTATTAACCCCTAATCTGCCGCCCCCGCTATCGCTGACCCTGCATATTATTTTTAACCCCTAATCTGCCGCTCCGTACACCCCCGCCACCTACATTATCTCTGTGTACCCCTAATCTGCTGCCCTAACATCGCCGACCCCTATATTTATTAACCCCTAGTCTGCCACCCCCAACGTCGCCTCCACCTAACTACACTTATTAACCCCTAATCTGCCGACAGGAGCTCACCGCTACTCTAATAAATTTATTAACCCCTAAAGCTAAGTCTAACTTTAACCCTAACACCCCCCTAAATTAAATATAATTTAAATCTAACGAAATAAATTAACTCTTATTAAATAAATTATTCCTATTTAAAGCTAAATACTTACCTGTAAAATAAACCCTAATATAGCTACAATATAAATTATAATTATATTATAGCTATTTTAGGATTTATATTTATTTTACAGGTAACTTTGTATTTATTTTAACCAGGTACAATAGCTATTAAATAGTTAAGAACTATTTAATAGCTAAAATAGTTAAAATAATTACAAAATTACCTGTAAAATAAATCCTAACCTAAATTACAATTAAACCTAACACTACACTATCAATAAATAAATTAAATAAAATACCTATAATTACCTACAATTAAACCTAACACTACACTATCAATACATTAATTAATTAAATACAATACCTACAAATAACTACAATTAAATAAACTAACTAAAGTACAAAAAATAAAAAAGAACTAAGTTACAAAAAATAAAAAAATATTTACAAACATTAGAAAAATATTACAACAATTTTAAACTAATTACACCTACTCTAAGCCCCCTAATGAAATTACAAAGCCCCCCAAAATAAAAAAATGCCCTACCCTATTCTAAATTAAAAAAGTTCAAAGCTCTTTTACCTTACCAGCCCTGAACAGGGCCCTTTGCGGGGCATGCCCCAAGAAATTCAGCTCTTTTGCCTGTAAAATAACACATACAATACCCCCCCCCCCCCCAACATTACAACTCACCACCCACATACCCCTAATCTAACCCAAACCCCCCTTAAATAAACCTAACACTAAGCCCCTGAAGATCTTCCTACCTTATCTTCACCTCACCGGGTATCACCGATCGGTCCTGGCTCCAAAATCTTCATCCAACCCAAGCGGGGGCTAGCGATCCATAATCCTGCGGCTGAAGAGGTCCAGAAGAGGCTCCAAAGTCTTCATCCTATCAGGGAAGAAGAGGCGATCCAGACCGGCAACCATCTTGATCCAAGCGGCATCTTCTATCTTCATCCGATGAGGAACGGCTCCATCGTGAAGACCTCCAGCGCGGATCAATCTTCTTCCGACAACGTCCAACTGAAGAATGGCGGTTCCTTTAAGGGACGTCATCCAAGATGGCGTCCCTCGAATTCCGATTGGCTGATAGTATTCTATCAGCCAATCGGAATTAAGGTAGGAAAATTCTGATTGGCTGATGGAATCAGCCAATCAGAATCAAGTTCAATCCGATTGGCTGATCCGATCAGCCAAACAATTAAGGCTAGAAGGAGCGCTGAGGAAACCTCAAATAGGAGTCTCTGCTAAGTAGAGTCAAAGAGGATTGGTAGGAATTATACTTCAAAATTGTACATATTTATTTGACAACAATTTTATATTTAAAAACAATGATAATAACCATTGGACAATTTCAAACCTCTAAATAACATCTGTTTACAAGTAATATAACCGGTTGCGAAAATTAAATCACAAAATGTTAAATCACAGAAGTGTGTTCGTGAAAAAATGAAAAAATGTGAAATTCAAAAATACTCAAAAATACTCAAAAGTACTCAATAATACTCGATATGAAAAAAATAAAAAATAAAATTAAGCTGGGTGCAATTGCTCCAAAAATGTGTCTGTTCTTTATAAAAAAGAGAGTGGAAAAAACAAAAATATCAAAAAATATCAAAAAATAGGTGTACACCTTATAAGTCTTAAAGTCTTAAAGTTAAATTCCTTGTGAGTGGTATTGTGAAAAATTGTGAATTTGGTGAGATTTGTATATACGTTGTGGAAAGTTATGAAAAGTTAGTTATGAGTAGTTTCCTGTATTTGAATCCAAAAATCTTCTAGGTAATGGTATGTGTCCAAATATATACTTTTGTGGGGTGCTGTTGGTAATGATTGACTCCTAATGTTCCTAATGTTCCATTATGTCTTCATTATCCTGAATAAAAATAAAAATATATAGTGCAATAAAGCTACTACAAGTGGCTAAAAATGGTAATATACTCACCAGATAGGGACCTGAGCCGTTATACCAGTGTAAGTCTGTAAGACACATTTTTGGAGCAATTGCACCCAGCTTAATTTTATTTTTTATTTTTTCATATCGAGTATTATTGAGTACTTTTGAGTATTTTTGAGTATTTTTGAATTTCACATTTTTTCATTTTTTCACGAACACACTTCTGTGATTTAACATTTTGTGATTTAATTTTCGCAACTGGTTATATTACTTGTAAACAGATGTTATTTAG
Source organism: Bombina bombina (assembly GCF_027579735.1). Taxonomy (NCBI): domain Eukaryota; kingdom Metazoa; phylum Chordata; class Amphibia; order Anura; family Bombinatoridae; genus Bombina; species Bombina bombina. The sequence goes on along the minus strand of NC_069499.1, from coordinate 983,156,097 downwards.
AGGTTTGAAATTGTCCAATGGTTATTATCATTGTTTTTAAATATAAAATTGTTGTCAAATAAATATGTACAATTTTGAAGTATAATTCCTACCAATCCTCTTTGACTCTACTTAGCAGAGACTCCTATTTGAGGTTTCCTCAGCGCTCCTTCTAGCCTTAATTGTTTGTTCATTTATAAGATCTGGTCAAGAGATCTTGCCTATAGGAGCTAAAGCAGTACACTCATTGGCGCTGGAGACTTACACATTCGTACAATCTTTACTATCTTGATCCGATCAGCCAATCAGATTGAGCTCGCATTCTATTGGCTGTTCCGATCAGCCAATAGAATGCGAGCTCAATCTGATTGGCTGATCGGATCAGCCAATCGGATTGAACTTGATTCTGATTGGCTGATTCCATCAGCCAATCAGAATTTTCCTACCTTAATTCCGATTGGCTGATAGAATCCTATCAGCCAATCGGAATTCGAGGGACGCCATCTTGGATGACGTCCCTTAAAGGAACCTTCATTCTTCAGTTGGACGTCGTCGGAAGAAGATTGATCCGCGCTGGAGGTCTTCACGATGGAGCCGTTCCTCATCGGATGAAGATAGAAGATGCCGCTTGCATCAAGATGGTTGTCGATCTGGATCGCCTCTTCTTCCCGGATAGGATGAAGACTTTGGAGCCTCTTCTGGACCTCTTCAGCCGCAGGATTATGGATCGCCAGCCCCCGCTTGGGTTGGATGAAGATTTTGGAGCCAGGACCGATCGGTGATACCCGGTGAGGTGAAGATAAGGTAGGAAGATCTTCAGGGGCTTAGTATTAGGTTTATTTAAGTGGGTTTGGGTTAGATTAGGGGTATGTGGGTGGTGGGTTGTAATGTTGGGGGGGGGTATTGTATGTGTTTTTTTACAGGCAAAAGAGCTGAATTTCTTGGGGCATGCCCCGCAAAGGGCCCTGTTCAGGGCTGGTAAGGTAAAAGAGCTTTGAACTTTTTTAATTTAGAATAGGGTATGGCATTTTTTTATTTTGGGGGGCTTTGTAATTTCATTAGGGGGCTTAGAGTAGGTGTAATTAGTTTAAAATTGTTGTAATATTTTTCTAATGTTTGTAAATATTTTTTTATTTTTTGTAACTTAGTTCTTTTTTATTTTTTGTACTTTAGTTAGTTTATTTAATTGTAGTTATTTGTAGGTATTGTATTTAATTAATGTATTGATAGTGTAGTGTTAGGTTTAATTGTAGGTAATTGTAGGTATTTTATTTAATTTATTTATTGATAGTGTAGTGTTAGGTTTAATTGTAACTTAGGTTAAGATTTATTTTACAGGTAATTTTGTAATTATTTTAACTAGTTTAGCTATTAAATAGTTCTTAAATATTTAATAGCTATTGTACCTGGTTAAAATAAATACAAAGTTACCTGTAAAATAAATATAAATTCTAAAATAGCTATAATATAATTATAATTTATATTGTAGCTATATTAGGGTTTATTTTACAGGTAAGTATTTAGCTTTAAATAGGAATAATTTATTTAATAAGAGTTAATTTATTTTGATAGAATAAAATTATATTTAACTTAGGGGGGTGTTAGGGTTAGATTTAGTTTTAGGGGTTAATCCATTTATTACAGTAGCGGCGAGATTCGGTTGGCAGATTAGGGGTTAATAATTGAAGTTAGGTGTCGGCGATGTTAGGGAGGGCAGATTAGGGGTTAATACTATTTATTATAGGGTTATTGAGGCGGGAGTGAGGCGGATTAGGGGTTAATAACTTTATTATAGTAGCGGTGCGGTCCGCTCGGCAGATTAGGGGTTAATAAGTGTAGGCAGGTGGAGTCGATTTTGAGGGGGGCAGATTAGGGGTTAATAAATATAATATAGGGGTCGGCGGTGTTAGGGGCAGCAGATTAGGGGTACATAAGGATAACGTAGGTAGCGGCGCTTTGCGGTCGGCAGATTAGGGGTTAATTATTGTAGGTAGCTGGCGGCGACGCTGTGGGGGCAGGTTAGGGGTTAATAAATATAATATAGGGGTCGGCAGTTTTAGGGGCAGCAGATTAGGGGTACATAAGGATAACGTAGGTAGCGGCGCTTTGCGGTCGGCAGATTAGGGATTAATTATTGTAGGTAGCTGGCGGCGACGTTGTGGGGGGCAGGTTAGGGGTTAATAAATATAATATAGGGGTCGGCGGTGTTAGGGGCAGCAGATTAGGGGTACATAAGTATAACATAGATGGCGGTCGTCAGATTAGGGGTTAAAAAATTTTTATAGAGTGGCGGCGATGTGGGGGGACCTCGGTTTAGGGGTACATAGGTAGTTTATGGGTGTTAGTGTACTTTAGAGCACAGTAGTTAAGAGCTTTATAAACCGGCGTTAGCCCAGAAAGCTCTTAACTACTGACTTTTTTCTGCGGCTGGAGTTTTGTCGTTAGATTTCTAACGCTCACTTCAGCCAAGACTCTAAATACCGGCGTTAGAAAGATCCCATTGAAAAGATAGGATACGCAATTGACGTAAGGGGATCTGCGGTATGGAAAAGTCGCGGCTGAAAAGTGAGCGTTAGACCCTTTAATGACTGACTCCAAATACCAGAGGGCGGTAAAAACCAGCGTTAGGAGCCTCTAACGCTGGTTTTGACGGCTACCGCCCAACTCTAAATCTAGGCCTAAGTGAATAGATGAATACCCAAATATGCACAAAACATCACATACAATTCCAATCTCTTGAAATTTGGAAAAATTATGCACAATATAAGTATGAATTCATATACTCAAAATGAAAAAATATATTACAAACTACAAAATACTTCAATAGATTAATGAGGGAGTAATGCAGACATGGACACTTATCAAAGAGATAAATATCGAGATTCAGATTTATAATGATGGATGACATTATAGGTGAAAGAGTTACTGTTCGCATAAAGTAAACCTTTGGATACAGATGAGGGAAAATCTCTCAAGATTTATTATCAAATGCAAAGTTAAGTGCATTAGAACAAACACAACATAGTGTGCATATATACATATACTGTATATCAATCTATACATAATCATGCACAAGGTACAATGTCCCGTGCGAGATAAAGTATATATGTATATACAAACATAAGAGGATGTCTGTATAAATAAATTAAAAAACATATCCTGGGCACATCATAGATAATAGAGGAGAGATCAGGGAGTGACCGCTGAGGAAGAGGGCGATGCATATTACTGCCAATGATTAATTAGATCATATTCAGAAATTAGGCCTGTTGGCCCACGAGTCTGAAGTTTAAATATCCAATACATTTCCCTCTTCCTCAGCAGCTTATCCCTGTCTCCTCCCCTTGGCGGACATAATACACGTTCGATAGCCTGCCATCTCGGAGTGTGTACATTTTTCTGGTGACAGTTAGCAAAGTGTTGAACAAGGGCTGTAGTAGCCTGTCCTGCCTGTATTGTTGATAGATGATTTCGTATTCTTACTTTTATCTCATAAGTCGTTAGACCCACATACTGCAAATGACATGCTGTGCAGGTCAACACATAAATAACGTATGATGAGGTGCATTTAAGGCAGCTTTCAAAGGGAAATGTTTCACCTGTACTCTCTGATTTAAATATGTTAAATGGTAGGACATATTCACACACCCTACACTTACTTAAACATTTGAAAATTCCCTTATGAATAAGTCAATAGCTTTTAGTTTTATCCAAAATTGGGAGTACTGTTGGGGACAACATATTGCCCAATGTAACAGTTCTTCTATATGAGCAACGAAGGCCCCTAGAAATACACTGTTCTAGCTTGTCGTCTGCTGCCAAAAACTTGAAGTGCTGTTTAACAATATTACATATTTCAGCATATTCATTACTATATTCTGTTACAAAAGTAACACCCCTGTGATCATTATTAGCACGTTTAGTTGTATGTATCAATTGTTTCCTATTCATTTGATCAACTTGCTTTTTAGCCTTAGAAATTACACTCTCTTGATATCCTCTATTTCTAAGTTCTGAACTCAAATCTTTTGACTGCTGTTTATATACACTATCTGATGTACAGTTACGCTTAACTCTGATAAACTGGTCCTTTGCCGCCGCAAACGGAACATGTCTGGGGTGGCAACTCTTACCATGCAAAAGGGCATTGCCAGCAATGGGCTTACGGTAGATTTCAGTGTAAATTTTCCCTTCCTTTGTTCCAGTCAGAGTAATGTCTAAAAAGTGTATAGTATTGTCCCTTAATTCACTGGTGAATTGTAATCCTATCGCATTTGAATTGATATATTCGACAAATGATGCAAAATCTACTGTAGAACCCTGCCAAATCAAGAGCAAATCATCAATGAATCTTCCATTATAGATGATAGAGCTTCTGAAGGGATTTCTATCTCCATAGACGTGGGACAGCTCCCACCAACCCATAAACAGGTTGGCATAGGAGGAGGCAAACTTGGCCCCCATTGCTGTCCCATGTCTCTGGAGATAGAAAGCACCCTCAAAACAAAAGATATTGTGAGTGAGCAAATATCTCAACACTCTGAGAATATATTCCTGGAACTCACTAGAATAGTTTGAATAAAATTCAAGAAAAACTGCAATAGCTTCTAAACCTTCCCTATGAAGAATTGAGGAATAAAGGGCCACTACATCAATAGTGGCCCATTTACAGGTGTTACAATTCCAATTCAAGTTCTCTAAGGTATTTATGACATATTTAGTGTCTTGAATATAGCTGTGTAGGTTAAAGGGCCATTAAACCCACATTTTCTCTTTAATGATTCAGAAAGAGAATACATTTCTAAACATCATTCCAATTTACTTCTATTATCTAATTTGCTGCAATCTTTAGATATCCTTTGTTAAAGAAATAGCAATGCACATTGGTGAGCCAATCACATGAGGCATCTATGCGCAGCCACCAATCATAAGCTACTGAGCCTATCTAGATATTCTTTTCAGGAAAGAATATCAAGAGAATGAAGCAAATTAGATAATAGAAGTAAATTAGAAAGTTGTTTAAAATGGTATACTCTATCTGAATCATGAAAGAAAAAATGTAGGTTTAATGTCCCTTTAAGGACTAATGGCTGTAAAAGACTATCAATCCACTGTGAAACATCTTCAGTTAGAGAATGGATGCCACTAACGATAGGGCGTCCTTTTACCTCAGTGAGGGATTTATGTATCTTGGGCAGATGGTGGAAGATGGGCACTACTGGATTATCCACAACTACGAACTCCAAAGTTCTATGATCAAGAAACATGTCATAAATATGTCATAAATACCTTAGAGAACTTGAATTTGAATTGTAACACCTGTAAATGGGCCACTATTGATGTAGTGGCCCTTTATTCCTCAATTCTTCATATGGAAGGTTTAGAAGCTATTGCATTTTTTCTTGAATTTTATTCAAACTATTCTAGTGAGTTCCAGGAATATATTCTCAGAGTGTTGAGATATTTGCTCACTCACAATTTCTTTTGTTTTGAGGGTGCTTTCTATCTCCAGAGACGTGGGACAGCAATGGGGGCTTTTGCATCATTTGTCGAATATATCAATTCAAATGCGATAGGATTACAATTCCCCAGTGAATTAAGTGACAATACTATACACTTTTTAGACATTACTCTGACTGGAATCAAGGAAGGGAATATTTACACTAAAATCTACCGTAAGCCCATTGCTGGCAATCCCCTTTTGCATGGTAAGAGTTGCCACCCCAGACATATTCCGTTTGCGGTGGCAAAGGGCCAGTTTATCAGAGATAAGCGTAACTGTACATCAGATAGTGTATATAAACAGCAGTCAAAAGATTTGAGTTCAAGACTTAGAAATAGAGGATATCAAGAGAGTGTAATTTCTAAGGCTAAAAAGCAAATTGATCAAATTAATAGGAAACAATTGATACATACAACTAAACGTGCTAATAATGATCACAGGGGTGTAACTTTCGTGACGGAATATAGTAATGAATATGCTGAAATATGTAATATTGTTAAACAGCACTTCAAGTTTTTGGCAGCAGACGACAAGCTAGAACAGTGTATTTCTAGGGGCCTTCGTTGCTCATATAGAAGAACTGTTACATTGGGCAATATGTTGTCCCCAACAGTACTCCCAATTTTAGATAAAACTAAAAGCTCTTGGCTTATTCATAAGGGAATTTTCAAATGTTAAGTAAGTGTAGGGTGTGTGAATATGTCCTACCATTTAACATATTTAAATCAGAGAGTACAGGTGAAACATTTCCCATTGAAAGCTGTCTTAAATGCACGTTATCATACGTTATTGATGTGTTGACCTGCACAGCATGTCATTTGCAGTATGTGGGTCTAACGACTAATGAGATAAAAGTAAGAATACGTAATTATCTATCAACAATACAGGCAGGACAGGCTACTACAGCCCTTGTTCAACACTTTGCTAACTGTCACCAGAAAAATGTACACACTCCGAGATGGCAGGCTATCGAACGTGTATTATGTCCACCAATGGGAGGAGACAGGGATAAGCTGCTGAGGAAGAGGAGGGAAATGTATTGGATATTTAATCTTCAGACTTGTGTGCCAACAGGCCTAAATTCTGAATATGATCTAATTAATCATTGGCAGTAATATGCATCGCCCTCTTCCTCAGCGGTCACTCCCTGATCTCTCCTCTATTATCTATGATGTGCCCAGGATATGTTTTTATTTATTTATTTATACAGACATCCTTTTTATGTTTGTATATACATATATACTTTATCTCGCACGGGACATTGTACCTTGTGCATGATTATGTATAGATTGATATACAGTATATGTATATATGCACACTAGGTTGTGTTTGTTCTGATGCAGTTAACTTTGCATTTGATAATAAATCTTGAGAGATTCTCCCTCATCTGTATCCAAAGGTTTACTTTATGCGAACTGTAGCTGTTTCACCTATAATGTCATCCATCGTTATCAATCTGAATCTCGATATTTACCTCTTTGATAAGTGTCCATGTCTACATTACTCCCTCATTAATCTATTGAAGTATTTTGTAGTTTGTAATATATTTTTTCATTTTGAGTATATGAATTCATACTTATATTGTGCATAATTTTTCCAAATTTCAAGAGATCGGAATATACATTCATTAATAACACTATTGATGTATGTGATGTTTTGTGCATATTTCGGTATTTATCTATTCACTTAGTACTTAGGGTATATATACATATCTAAACTTATTTAATGTATTGTTAGAGACTATTCTCTTTTGTGTGTTTTTTGAATATGCATTTGTGTGTTACATCTGCACTTTTTTTGGGCGTATATAAATTTAAAGTAAGGTCCATATTACACATATGTGAAGTTATATCTCTATATACCATATAGTTTCTATATAGTTACTATTTAGCTTTATCTTCTTATTTTATAAAGCTTTGTGTGTTTCTCTCTCTCTACAGCATTAGAGTTTTAAAATTGATTAGCACTTTAAATTTTCAGACTTTGTCAGTGAGATATTTCCATCATTAACACACCCTTGTTTTTAGACCAATCAGGGTTAACTCTGTTGCTTTTTAAAGTGCACAGGCGTATGGTAAGATAGCTATGATTACAGCCTAAGGGCCGAAACATGTTAGCAGATACTGTGTTTTTTTTATGCTGCTTAAATGTGCCCCTTGGATTACACTGTTTTTTAACATTATTGTTCAATAAAGACTTTATTTTATTTTTTATGGAGGATCATCTACTGCACTTTTTTGCATATGCCTTTACTATAACAGGCAGCAGTAGCACTCACGAACAACATCTCCGGTAGCTGTTTGACAGATATCGCTTTCCTTTGGAGTCCGGACCCAGCCTTTTCACTCTGCAGTGTTGATTGGATAGACACGACGACGTGATCACACACACTTGCGGACACACCCCCCCCCTGCATAGTTGGACGCCAAACACTGACACAGAGCAGATACGAGTGAGCGCCAGGAGCGATCAAGAGGTTTGCTGTTAATGCTGAGTGGTGAGTTGTGGTCACAGATACCACGAAGTTTGCATAAGACATTTCTTATCCTGCAATTACCGCCATAGCCACAATACCTTATTGGGGACTGTTTGTACGGTCTGTATATTTCGCCCTTGGTGCTCTGAAGAGTATATTGTGGCGTGTATAGGGGTTTTTTGATGCGCTTATTTTGTGCTGGGACTGTGATACATTTGTTTACTCCAAGGTGCTTATATCTCTCAAGCACCGTATTACAACTAGTCTTCCTGTACCACTGATTTATACAGGACACTATTAAGGATGGTAATAGAACCTTTTCTCTGATTTGTATATATATATATATATATAGACATCTAGATTGTAAGTTCTCACCGGAATAGGGCCCTTAATTCCTCCTGTATGTGTAAAATGTTGTCTTGTCTCTTACAAGTTTGATATCATTGTTTTATTTAAATGAATTGTACCCATGGACAGCGCTGGGGAATATGTTGACGCTTCATAAAGTATAATTATATATATATATATATATATATATATATATATATATATTATAGCAGTTGGTGGATGGAAAAAATTGCGATATTAAAGTATAACAAGTGTAAATATATGGTATTGAAAATACTCAACTACCAACTTTATTGAGGACTAATAAAGTCCTGGTGCAGACCTTTATTATTATTATATACTATCTAAAGAGAGAGAGAAAATGGCACATAATGGTGTCATTTAAAAAGACAGGGATTTCAGCACTCTTTTACAAAATACTAAGACACTTGTTTTTGATAAAATATCAATGTTTTATGTAGCAGTTAAACATCCACCCCCACAGGGGTCCGAGCCGTTACACAGTGCAAAATAGAATAAAGAATAAACAAAATTAAACCATAACCAAAAAAGTAAATATGATGCCTTCTAGGAAGACATCTAAACACTTAAAGAAAGAAATAAATAAATAAATAAATAATAAGACCGGCCCTATGACAATCCACCTTATACGGTGTAAAAACAGCGTAGGCTGTTGAGAAAATACGTAACCAGGATATAGGTTTTGAAATAAGTGAGAAATTAGTTCCTCAAAAATATGTTCAGACCATATTAGTTTTAGTGTAAACTGAACTTATAGAGGTCATAATAAACAGTTCTCACTTACCACATCATTTCAAAATATATATATACTGGAATGTTAGCGGAACTTATAGCAAAACATACATAACATTCAATAATGCATGAATACAAGTTTGCAAGAGCGGTTGTAACAAGTAGCATGTCTGTGTTGGTTATTGCAACATTGTTAAATCCAGATACAGTCTGTATTTAGAGCAGGTGAAGCGTATTGTAAAACAGTCTTATGTTAGTATACACATATGCAGATGACAGCGGTAGTTGTTGGAAAGCTGTAAAGCAGGTAAAGCAGGCAAGGTAAGTGCTTCAAGGCCAGTAGAATAGACAAGCAATATTAGTGAAAATTAGTCAGCCATTTTTTCGGACTGGTTCAAACAGTCAACACAGCCTCCGTGGGCAGCATGTGAAAAGAATGAGACACTGGTATAATGCAGGAAGAAGTGTAGGAGGATACTGAGTATTAGATAGTATCCCTCTGTCAACCACACTAATCCTGATAGTATGCAGATAGATTGTTTTCTTGCATGCACTAACTTCACTTTCGCTAAAGCATAGTTCTTCAGAGTAGTTCAATATACTCTATTGCATCTTTAGAAGACTTGTTTAGAAATCATCCGCTCAATGTAAAGACCACTCCGTTCCGTGTCAGGCAAACAAACAAACACCGGCAGCGTGGATGTCACATGGGCCAATCAGCTAGCCAACACGTGTTTCACCCCTCGTGATCAGGAACAACGGGCTTCCTCAGGGCTTAGTTAGTAAGCATACTTTCACAGGCTTTAAAGCCAACTGTAGACACGCCCCCAGGTACAGGTGAAATTACAGCAAATAAGATACAATTTTTTAAAACAGCTATAGTGTTTTAGATAACATATATAGTGTCACTATAAATAGACAGTTCTTTATGCTATTAAGATGTATATAGAACTTATGAAAATTCGATCGATTTTTAAAAAAAATGAAAAAGGCTTATAAAAAGCTCGCCATATCTAGCCTTTCATTCATACCACCTAGACCAATAGGAATTGCTCATCTACAACCAAATATGATGAGCATGCTACCCAGATGGAAAAGAGGTTCAGGGCAAGAGGCTATTCTAAAAGAATAGTCTCTCAGGCTAGAAATGAAGCAAAAAAAGTGGAAAGAAATGACCTGCTGTTCCCAAAAGAAAAGGGAAAAGATAACCACATTAGACTAATTACTAAGTACAACTGTCATTGGAACAGTATCAAGAATATACTCAAGAAAAATTGGAGCATCCTGATAGGAGATGACAATATAGCTAGAGAAGTGGGAGACTTCCCCATGTTGACAGCAAGAAGAGCACCAAATTTAAAAGATAGACTAGTAAGGAGTAAGTTTGTTACACCTCAGAAAAACTGGTTGACCAGTCAGAAATTGGTAGGAAACTACCCGTGTAAAAAATGTGTGACCTGCAAATTTATGTTGCAGACCAGGGTTTTTTCAATAAACAATGATAAAATATACAAGTTAAAATACTTTTTAAACTGTAATATAGAAGGTGTTGTCTATCTTTTATCTTGCTCATGCCCCAGTTTCTATGTTGGAAAAACAAAAAGAATTCTGAAAGACAGAATTCTTGAACATAGAGACGACATAAAAAACAAAGTTCAAACTAGTAGTGTAGCTAGACACTTTGAATTATGTCATAATAGTGTGCCAGATTGCATGAAGGTAACTGGTATCGACAAAGGAATTACCAATGGTAGAGGGGGAAATAATGATAAAATATTAATGCAAAAAGAATGCAGATGGATTTATGACCTCTCTACCATTGGTCTAGGTGGTATGAATGAAAGGCTAGATATGGCGAGCTTTTTATAAGCCTTTTTCATTTTTTTTAAAAATCGATCGAATTTTCATAAGTTCTATATACATCTTAATAGCATAAAGAACTGTCTATTTATAGTGACACTATATATGTTATCTAAAACACTATAGCTGTTTTAAAAAATTGTATCTTATTTGCTGTAATTTCACCTGTACCTGGGGGCGTGTCTACAGTTGGCTTTAAAGCCTGTGAAAGTATGCTTACTAACTAAGCCCTGAGGAAGCCCGTTGTTCCTGATCACGAGGGGTGAAACACGTGTTGGCTAGCTGATTGGCCCATGTGACATCCAAGCTGCCGGTGTTTGTTTGTTTGCCTGACACGGAACGGAGCGGTCTCTACATTGAGTGGATGATTTCCAAAGAAGTCTTCTAAAGATGCAATAGAGTATATTGAACTACTCTGAAGTATGGTAATATTGTACGCTGTTGAAAAGTGCTATATGGCTATATACATATGAACTATGCTTTAGCGAAAGTGAAGTTAGTGCATGCAAGAAAACAATCTATCTGCATACTATCAGGATTAGTGTGGTTGACAGAGGGATACTATCTAATACTCAGTATCCTCCTACACTTCTTCCTGCATTATACCAGTGTCTCATTCTTTTCACATGCTGCCCACGGAGGCTGTGTTGACTGTTTGAACCAGTCCGAAAAAATGGCTGACTAACTTTCACTAATATTGCTTGTCTATTCTACTGGCCTTGAAGCACTTACCTTGCCTGCTTTACCTGCTTTACAGCTTTCCAACAACTACCGCTGTCATCTGCATATGTGTATACTAACATAAGACTGTTTTACAATACGCTTCACCTGCTTTAAATACAGACTGTATCTGGATTTAACAATGTTGCAATAACCAACACAGACATGCTACTTGTTACAACCGCTCTTGCAAACTTGTATTCATGCATTATTGAATGTTATGTATGTTTTGCTATAAGTTCCGCTAACATTCCAGTATATATATATTTTGAAATGATGTGGTAAGTGAGAACTGTTTATTATGACCTCTATAAGTTCAGTTTACACTAAAACTAATATGGTCTGAACATATTTTTGAGGAACTAATTTCTCACTTATTTCAAAACCTATATCCTGGTTACGTATTTTCTCAACAGCCTACGCTGTTTTTACACCGTATAAGGTGGATTGTCATAGGGCCGGTCTTATTATTTATTTATTTATTTATTTCTTTAAGTGTTTAGATGTCTTCCTAGAAGGCATCATATTTACTTTTTTGGTTATGGTTTAATTTTGTTTATTCTTTATTCTATTTTGCACTGTGTAACGGCTCGGACCCCTGTGGGGGTGGATGTTTAACTGCTACATAAAACATTGATATTTTATCAAAAACAAGTGTCTTAGTATTTTGTAAAAGAGTGCTGAAATCCCTGTCTTTTTAAATGACACCATTATGTGCCATTTTCTCTCTCTCTTTAGATAGTAAGTAAGTATATATATATATATATATATATATATATATATATATATATATATACACACACTTGAGCCCTTCCCAGACAAACATCTTGAAATACCTTGAAATATGCAAAAACTTTTTAAATCAGTTTTAATGTTTTTATGTTTTCTTTAATAGAAATTCTTCAAATTCCTTTGTACTTCATTTAGAAGAAAATGCTCTTGTTTTTAAATATATATTTCTCTATAAATATCTGTATATACAATATATATGTATTTACAGTATATACATATATATCTATATATATTTATATAGCTATTTAAGTATAGATATATTTTTTACAAAAAATACACACACACACACACATATATATAATTTATTTTTTATTTTTTTAAATAAAAAGAATATTTTGTGAAGAACATAGGAATTTGAAGTGTTCCTAACACACCTTCAGCTTTAGTGCAGTTGGTCTAGCGCAGTTTACGGTTAGAATGTAATAAAATGGAAAGGATTTTTTAGTGTGTCCCATAGAAGTCTATGGATAGATGTGGTTAGCGTGGCAGCAATATCCGAATTCGCTCATGTCCTAACTTTTTACTTTCAACTTGTAATATAAGCGATAACATGTGAGGTCTATTTGTTTTACCTTGGGCACAGTTAGCGCTCACTAGCAATAAAAAATGATTGCTCCACTTGTAATCTCGGTCATTATAGACTAATAAATATTTAACTGCATACAGACCATGCTATGTACAGATACTGCAATATAGGTAGATAAGAATTTGCATAATGGTAGGAATATTTTGGCATTACATATTCTAAGTTTTGTTTAAATCTTTTCTACTGAACATAAGCAGGTCATGTTCTTTATAGAGATAGTAGAAAAGAGTCGTTTTTATTCAAAATCAGCAAGCTAACGTCATGAGTTGGTCTATTCCAGGGGTATCAATATTGTCAGAAAATAAGCCATATTGTCATTGACGCAGACAAAATGTATTAGAAATGTAATACTAAACGTGAGCAATCATTTAGAAAGATAAACATTACAATTCTAAAGAGCACAAGTCTGTATATTAGATCCACATATATAGATCAGGGTGAACACGTAATGTGTTTCAAATGGAAAGAGGTATAGTTTGGGCTGGTAAAGAGGGGATAAATAAATTAATTGTTAGACAATGATCTTTATGGTAAATAAATTTGCAATGCGGTTATCAACCGCTAGATGGCAATATAGGGTTTTTGCCAAAATGTCATTACTGTGTCAGGAAAGGACACTGCAATCCAAATAGCCACAGGTAAAGTCTCAATGACCCAGATGTGTCTGCGCAGACAGAACACACGCCTCTTTGGGATATTATATATGACATGTAAAAAAAATCCTAATTAATTATTCGGTTTGGCAGTACAAGAGTCTAAACTACCAGCAATTAGCTGTTATTAATTGTATTAGTTGCTTACAAATAATATTTAGTATTAGGGATAATGTGTGCATCTGTAATGTGGTTAATGTGATGTATTAGACCCTAAGCATAGGCATAAGACTTTCCAGAGAATAACATTAATGGTTTAATTATCTGCAGATCTTACTGATTGGATAATGCACAGAATCCCAAAAGGGAGATCAGAGCATATAAGGACAGGAGCCACAGCGTTGGTAAAATCAGTGCTAAATAGAGACAATCCTAGAGACTGACAAGAATATATGAGGGTGAGACAGACAGGAGGGTAGCTTTGAACTTGGCAGGAAAAGAGAAATGTGAGTCAGCAAGAACAGTCTGTCTCATCCACATAAACTGGAGGGAAAGTAGAAGGGAGAGAGTGTGAGTTCCAGTGAGAGCGATAGATAAGTAAGAGTAAGTGCAAGAGTAGAGCAGCGTCAGAAACTATAAACTGTGTCAAATTCCCAGTGACAAAGAAATTACAAAAAGGCAGCAGCAGCAAAGCAATTAGATAGGGATGGCATTGAAAGGCGTAAAGCAGTGTAAGAATGCCAGAGTCTAGCATGGGCAGAGAAGGGTGAGAGTCAGTAAGAGGGAGGGCCAAAGCAGGCTAAAAAGTCTGAGGCTAGGAGTGGGCAGAGCTTGTGCTGGGAGAACACAGAATTTAGAGAGCACAGTAAAGAGGTTCGGCACTGGCTGTGGCTACAGACATATTTGGTGGCACTAATCCTGAGCAAAGCTGGTATTTGATGAGACTGGCAATTGGAAGAGCGGAGTAAGGAAAAGCATCGCTCTGTAGAGGTGTTCTGTGAACTGCCATTGGGAACAGTTTCGTTAAATAAAGCTGTCAATGAGAAAGTATCTCTTGTTCAGACAGGCAGCAGCATTATCTGTTGAGGCTGATACTGCACATAACTGGGGTGAATCTCGCACTGGGCAGACCTATATATTTTTGTTCATGAGTAAATGAGTATTGGGGAGGGAGCCGCTTACTACCCTATTCAGGGAATGGCTGACATGAAATCTGTTCCGGGTGATGCATATTTGTCCTTAGCGCAGTCTTATGGACAGACCTTCTATGGAGCTCTCCGAAGTTCTGAAACTGCACGCAGTTATGAAGGACCGTCAAGCATGGATTTCAACCCCAACTCAAGGGACAAAAGCGGTGAAAGCAGTGATGATCAGACCGGTGACGATGAGGACAGCTGTGACCCCAATAAGAGCAGTTCATCTCAACTTGGTGTCAAGAAAGCCAAGGAACCTCGCTCACTGAGGCTAAGTATTAATGCCAGGGAGAGGAGAAGGATGCACGATTTGAATGATGCCCTGGACGGACTGAGATCAGTCATTCCATATGCCCATAGCCCCTCAGTAAGGAAACTTTCAAAAATAGCCACCCTTCTCCTAGCCAAGAACTACATCCTTATGCAAGCACAGGCACTCGAGGAGATGAGACGGCTGGTGGCTTACCTAAATCAGGGGCAGACCATGGGCTCCTCAATAAGCAGCACGCTGAACAACACACTTGCTCCATTTGGACAGTCATCAGTTTACCACTATCCTGGCACAACAGTGCCCGGTGCCTCTGACAAGTGCTCAACCTTTCCTGGGAGCAATTCCAACCTCTGCAAACATTGTAATGACAAGCCCTGAGGAGCCATCCGCCTGATTGTGAACCCCTCAGGATTCAGAGGTCCCATTTACCAAACTCATGATGGTCTTCTTAACATAACCAACGACTTCATTAGGGACAGTATAAATCGTCCTAAATAAGTCTGTTCTGCATAGGGAAGAACTCTGAGCTAAGTCAAATTTTGGTTCCTTCATAAATTATGTGCATGAACAAAACAGCAATTATGGCACAGGGTAACGTTAAAGTTTCTGTTGTCTCAAGAACTGGTGTGAGGCTGTATGAAGCAAAATAAAACAAGGAATATTTTCAGTTTTTGATACATCTTCCTTTTTGCATTCAAAAACCATTGTTTTTAACTTTAATAAGGTTTGGTGTTGAATTATTTTTTGAAAGTTACAATGTATGAAAGACAGTTTGTGTGTGCGCTTGTGTAGAAATGACTGATGGGAGGGATTAAAGTCTAAATTACACAATATATTGATTTGATTTTGACTTTGATTAGACTGCCATTGAATTAAACAATAGACGTATATGTTGCATATTTGTGTTATTCTGATATCCATGGTCTAATCGGACTTTCTAAATGTGATTTAAAAATTATATTTTAGAACCTTTATTTATTAACTTTTTAATAATTAATTATTTTATCATTTAAATTCATGTTTTTAGTTTCTCTAACATTCCCAGAAATGTCAAGAGCATATGCTTAAAAAATTGGGATATTTATGTTGTGAACTAAAATATAACACTGGCAGGAATGTGTTGTAAAAAAGTTAATTGGTATTGTTCCATAGTGCCATAAATGGAAGAGACAATTAGGTTCTTTTGACATTATTTACTTTTGTATGATGGTTACACTGAAGGCCAAGTTAGAGTTTAGACTCATGTGAGAGAAGAGTTAGGTTGTGCATTTTTAGGTGGTGCATTCTTGTAGATTACCTTTAAGAATGAATTACTGGCAATCGAGTAATTTTATTCTTGGGATCCAAGTGCTAGTTAATATTGTCAAAATAGGGTAGAAATGTTTAAATTTAGTAGTAAAACTGCACACATACCCATATACAGTATGTATAGTTTTGTTTATTATAACGTGTAACTATTAGTTAATGCAATAATGTTGAAGCCAGTCACTCACACTGAATATTTAAAATTGTTATTGATAGACAAATAGTTTTCATGTTTATGTTATTTCTAATCACATATTATAGTCTCTAATATGATTAAGTACGAAGAAAATATTATATATATTTAATATAATCTTGAGCAGTGCTTCTCAATGTTTTTGCAGACATACATTTTTGCCCCAAGTACCCCCCAACCACAACATGTAAATATTATTAGGTTAAAAATAATAAGAGACAGTCATATATACCCTGGAATGAGATACGTTGGTAACGGATAATTTTACTTATTTTAAAATGAATTATAAAATCTAATTTTACTGGAAATGCAGCAAGCCTTTGGTAATATTAGAGCAAACAAACCATAAGAAAGCAACATATAGAGAGACCACATGATCAAAACACATATAGTTCTTTATTATGTCACAGCTGGGAAAAAATATGATGAAGAAAGTAATATTCATGTTATCACATTTCTGCATCAAACTGCATCATATATGCATTTATCAGGCTAATTTCATTGTGGAATACTTTGACATAGAGCATTTTACCTGGCGCATTTATTCATGGCATATTTTTGTTGTGATTTTTTTTAATGTGGCCCTATATTTAGCATGTATCGGTGACCCTTTTTAACAGTACTATATATATATATATATATATATATATATATATATATTACATGGTACTTATCCTGTGGCATGCGTTATATCAGTATTTCTCAACTCTAGTCCTCAAATATCTATAACCGTTCAAAGTCAAAGGATCTCCCTAACCGAATACAGGTGAGTCATTAACATTGAGTGAGCAGCTGACCAGCCCAGTAAGGAATTACAATCTGGTCTGTTAGGGGTGCTGGGCAATAGAACTGAGAAAAAAACAACTAATTTATGTGATAAATAAAATGTTTGCCTTAGCTGTAACAGGGCTAAACACCATGAAAGGCCAAGTGCTGGAGTACCCCTCACTAATGCTCCAGGTAACCCCAAGAGTACCGCAGGCCCAGAGACAATGATCTAGAGTATTGACTTCAAATGATATGAGTAAAGTGTATGAAACCACCAGAAAAATACTATCTTTTATTATAAAGAGTTACAATAAGGATTCCCTCCTCCCTCATGTTTGGGGCCACAAATAGTTTGATAA